>NC_089508.1:45879792-46180626 GCF_036850995.1 Saccopteryx leptura | reverse complement strand
GACAAGGGAGAAACTTTATGGTCCAAGAAACCTAAGAAGTAAGGTTTTCACTGAATATTCTAGAAGCAGGAAAGGCTTATTGTATAAAGGAAACAAAAACCGCTATTGGAAACCTCTTGTCCACCAAAACAGTATTATCGGAAAGGGTCCAGAGAATGAAACGCATGAAGTTCTCTCACTTTGGCATCTGGTGAACTTGGAAATATTAACTGGATTGAATGGGTCAGTTTTCTTGTTCTCCACTAACCATATCTTGCAAGCACTCTAGGAAAGAGTACATTTTAAAAAAAGGTTGAAAAGTAGAAAAAAATGAAAAATTAAAAGGAACATTGCTAGCTGCAACATGAAAATGATCAGCCCTTCCTTCCCAAGCTTCCCAGACTTGGGATGCTCTTCCTTTTCTTTGTATTTACTGGCTATGTGGACTGTCTTCTTGGTTGGATTTCACAACTTCTACCGCTTCCTCCCAAACATCCGGGGTACCAACAGGTCAGTCAGCGGGAGAGAGGTTCAGCATAGCACCTCTGCCTTCCTGGGGTCCATAAGCTGTTCTGTGGTCTCTGGCAGCACTTCCTGAGCGCTGTCTTTCCTCGGAGGAGCCCGGGTCACATTGCAGACCTAGCTAGCCTCCATGAAGGGTGAAGAGGTGACACCTTAATTTCTTTCCCTGGCCAAATTCATTTTATCTTTTCTCCCCCTTAATCAGACACTTCTTTATTTTCTGACTCACTCCGTTTAGTTCATGGACTCAACTTTCTATTCTGTTTCTTCTGTGAGACTGGGTCCCCAATAGTTAGCATCCTAGATAAATAATCAGCTTGCTCTGATATATCTTTGGTTATTTTTCCTGAAATAAAATATAAATGCAGAGAACCGTATGTCTTTTCATTTTGAAGTGTGCTATATGATCATGGATTAGTATAATTAGCCTATTCCTCAACAGAGGCTGTTTTAGTTTTATCTATTTTTACCCCCTCCCCCCCCTTTCCCACCAGGACAAATTTTGTGAATTCAAAGAATTTTAGATTTGGTGTGTGTATTTCTTTGGAGGTTTTTTTTGCCTAATTTCTCTTCAAGTGATAGAATATGGTTTAAATAACTATATTTTGACTGAAGAAATGTTTGATTTATTTCATGGATTGCTATAGTGATTTAGCTACATATTTATTATTTTTGAATGATGTCACAGGCTCTCAGAGTGGCTGGAAGCCCTTAGTGTGTCTATAGGGTGATTTTTTCCCTCTGAGTCTGTCCTTTAAGTAAAGCCTCTCCATTTATCTTGTTTTTCTCTGAACAGAGGAGTGTTTAACCTTCGGCCTCTGAATGGTTTAAGTGTGAGTGTGCGTGTGTGTGCCTATGTGCCATGGTGGGGCTGGAGTATGAAATAACCCCATGGCCCTTCCTGCGCTATTTGCCACTGGAAACCAATTGCATCAGAAGTAAAGAAAACGTTACTTCACACAGATGTTCCCCTCAGTACAGCGCAGTTTCACGGAATTGAGAGACTTCATTCAAACACTTTCGACACAATGCTGTTAAGAATTTTAGGCAAGGAAATTAAAGCATTATGATTCTGGAATGACATAATTAAATATAAAAGAGCTCCTAATATCTTTTTGGTTAACTTATTAATCTGTTTTTGTGTATTTTGGTGCCTTCATCCACATCATAGGTTCATTTTGATTTCAAGTAAATCTGCAGATATTCAGTGTGATACTTTTTATTTCAAGGTCATCATCGACCCTGAAGAAAAGAAAAGCTAATGTTTAAGTGAAATTACTTTGTTTTCAATAGACTCATTCACCTTGTAGCCACGCAAATAGTGAGTACTCTCTCTCTCTCTATATATATATGCTGATTTGATTTGTAAGAGAAAGCCCAGATAATATTTTCCAATATTGATACAGAGTACATACTTGGCTCTCAGACTTTTTTTGTTCAGATAAGATTGAACTATGGAGTTAGGACAGCAGGAAGTGATTAATTTTTAAGGTATTTAACATGGTCCTTTGAGGGGGATCAGCTTTTGAATCTTTAAGATTACATTTATTGCACTGGTGCTTCCCTTCTCTGTTTAGACATGAAAGTGAATGTCATTGTTGAACAGTAAACACAGGGGAATGACTTTGTGAGAGAAGTATGTAAAGTATCTTGTAATTCAGTAGGAGAATCAAAGTCTGCTTCAGTTCTTTGCATTCTCGGGGATTCAGAAAGGATTAAGGTAACAATAGCTAGAACCTATGCAAGAGAGTAACTGAAGGATAGCATTCCTTGAACCTCAGAAACCTGGGTGAAAGGAATTGGGCAATTAAGGTCTTTAGGAAATCTAATGGGGTCATTTCTGAATGCCTTCTTCATGGAACTTGGCAAACTGTCATCTCAAAGATCAAGGGAGGTCACTGGCTTAAGGGATAGGGGAATGAAAGTGGAGTGATTGTTTCCTGCAGAGTATGTTTAAAGACTCTTAGCTCTTGTCTGACGGTAGCTACAGGGATTTTTTTTTTTGACAATATCAGGGAGCTAAAATACAAAGCCTCTGTAAAGTGAGCTCTCTTGGTTTTCTGCCTAACTTGTATCACATCCAAAAAGCCTAGATATTTTTCCCCTGAGACATCCACTCAACCACAATTATTTAAAACTAATTAAAGTTAGCCAATTACCAAATATTAATTAAATGTAAATAATATTCCATGCTGAAGATAAAAATATAATATAAAATTTTTTTCTTACATTAGTTTAAGTTCTCAAATATATTCATGTTATTACCCATTTCTCAAAAATCTTATGGGAGGATTTCCTAGTACTCAGGGTGAGCAGAAAGGAATTAGAAAAGTAGAAAAAAAATTATAATATTTAACTTAAGAGTGTTATACATGTTAAATGTGGCTATGAAAGTCTAATTGAGGATGATAAGGGATTGGAGAAAGAGAAGCCATCTGAAGAGAAAGGCAAGGAATTAGGTTGAAAAAAAAAATCAAGCACATACATGAGATTTGTTTTCAAATATCTGGACAATATTCTGGTAGAAGAAAGAGTTAATTTTTTCTCTTTGTTACAAAACAAATGAATAGGAGTTAGTAAGAGGTAATTAATTTTATATAGGAAACATTTTTATTTGACCTGGGAAGGGTCTTCATACTTTTACAAGTATGAAGAATGCTTGCAGCATTGGAGGTTTACGATCAAGTAAAGATGTGTTGATGATAGTTTTTTAGAATATGTTTTGCTTGCACCTTCACCAATTTCAAATCTCCACTGACTACTAAGACTTCCACTGGAGCAATTGCTAAAAGTCAAATTGATATATTAAGAAGCAAACACATTTATGCAAATATCTCCCTTGCCTCCACTCCACTTCCTTCTCTCTCTCAAAAATACCTGAGTTGACTGACTTATTTTGCTTAGCTTGACATTCTCAAGGTCCATTGATGTTGTTACAAATGGCAACATTTCATCTTTTCTTATGGCTGAGTAGTAAGTGTTCCATTGTATGTATGTATCATATTTTTTTTATACAATCATCTATCGAAGAACACTTTGGTTGTTTCCATGTCTTGGCCACTGTGAATAATGCTGCAGTGAACATAGGAGTGCATGTAACTTTGCAAATAAAAGTATTCAAAATTTTCAGATAGATACCCAGAAGAGGGATTGCTGGGTCATATGGTAACTCTATTCTTAATTTTTTGAGGACCCTCCATAATTCAGTCAGAAAAAGCTAAGAACCATATGATTTCACACATATGTGGAATATAAAACTGAAACTCATAGACAGAGACAACAGTATGGTGGTTTCCAGAGGGAAGGGGGGGTGGGGGAATAGCAAAGGGTAAAGGGGGCCAAATATGTGGTGACTGAAGATTGCATTGTATGCGGTGGCCATACAATGCAATATATAGATCATGTATCAAAGAAATGCATACTTGAAACCCATACAATCTTATTAACCAATGTCACCCCAATAAATTAATTAAATAATGAATATAAGAAAATGCCTGAGATGATGTGTCTTCCTCCTGTGACTTTTGGGATTTTGTCAATGGTGTTGACAATCTCTGAAGGTGTGGAACATGGGAGAGATTGGCATGAGAGAGGTCACCTGGCAGCTGTTGTAACCCAGGTGTGGCACGATGGATATTCTCCTAGGATGGTGATCATGGGAAGGAAGAGGAAGCTTAGATTTGAGAGACATTTTCATGAAACATTAACAGGACTTGTGAAATGACAAATGCAGGGGAAACGTGAAGCAGATGAAGGAGTCTAACACAACCCTAAAACTATAATCTGGATGACTGGGAGATTACCCATACCATTGACAAGTCAGGAAAGCCACAGGGGGGCTGTGCATCATGGGTGTTTTTGAGGGAGAGGAGGAAGTAGAGAGAAGGTATGGGAGACATATGCATGAATGAGTTTGCTTCTAGATGTGTCTGTTTGATTTCTGGCAATTACCAAAGTGGGAAGACTTAGTGGTCAGCTGGAGATCTGGACTTGGCTCAAGTGCAGATTGAATAGCTGTAGAAGACTGCTCTTGGTGGGAGCTCCTGGAAGGGAGATGGGAATACAGGGCTGAGGGGCGAGCCTGTGTAAGCCCCATGAATGAGTACTTAGGGTCTTTGGTAGTTTGAAGAAGTTTCTGTATCTGTGTGTGTTTGTGAGGGCATGGAGGGTTATAGGGGCTCTTATTTCAAAATTAGAGATTTTTGACAGATTCCTCTTTTGCTTCAGATAGAGACTAAAATGACAACAATCCCCAAAGCCCTAATTTGCTAATCACAATATTCCAATGAGCTAGGGTGCGTCTGAAGAATCATTACTGTTATTATTACCTTTATGGTAATTCTTGCTTTTCACTCTTAACCATCCATAAAGGGGAAACATGACTTTAAGAAAATCTTACCTTGCAAGACATCTAGCAACAAATACTTCTCTTACATCATCTGCTCTGAGAACAAGATAAGGACCTGCTTCTGTGTATTATCCATGCAATTTCTCAAGAATAGAAGAGTGACAGCTAAATAAAAGGTAGACTTTATTTTTGTTATTTATACCCATGAAGATTCAAATAACTTACTTTTCAAGTGACTGACAAATGGTGTAAATGGAAACACGTTAAATATAGGGGCGTATGATATAGAGATACTTGTATTCTAATTCCTGTGACATCTGGCTATAGCTCTGTCCAAAGAACTTTGAAGATGGAAACAAACTTATTCCTAAAATACCAACTGCTCTTTTTACTTGGGGTACATCCACACTGGTTTCTTCCATCTTAACATAAGTTACAGTCTCAGGATTGGAGCAGAAGTGTTGACTAAGTGTTGAGCAATTGAAAGCCATTGTTTATAGCATAATTTTACCTTGGGGACTGAAAAGTTCTGTTTTTCGTGTTTCTGAATAATCATCAGGTGATTAGCAAAGCTAAACACATTCCAATGAGTTGATTTACTTGTCAGCTGGGCAGATATGGGCCATGCTGGTTGGGTAATGATGGATTTAGAACAACAGGCACCTCCCTGCCAGTTTAGTAAAAATGATAATTTCGGAAAGCTCCTGTTCTCTCCACAGAAAGTATAAACATTGAATTCTGTGGTGGCAAGATTTCTCAAAAGTCTACTTCAGTTACTCAAAATATTTATGAATGTGTACAGCCTGCCTTAAACTTGTTTTGAAATATAATTCTTATAAGTTATTGTAAACGTAAGTTTTTGGTTCAGGCTTCATGAACTTTCTGATTATTGTAAACCAAGCTGGAGCTGTTTAAAAAGAAGAGTTTTACGTTTGCAACACAGGTATTTTCGTTTTCATCATAAAACCCATTCCCAGCTCTTCAGTAAGAAGAGTGCAGTGGTAACAGTTATGAACCTCTGGGGCCCAGGTGGCTAAACTATAAAGATAGAAGATGATGGTATTTTCCCCTCCTTGTTATTATAAAAAATATTTGCAAATGGACTTGTTAGAAGCCAAGGGAAAACCATATAGATGGTAAACTTTATCTTCACAACTGGAAATATCACGGTTCACGTATAAAACCACGTACAACTATGAATCAATCCAGAGGTGTGGCCCCACGTGGTGTTTTCCATCTAAGCGAGAACATAGCTGCCCTGTGCTCTAATATTAGCAAAGAGAACCTGCTTTCCTAAATAGAGGATGATTTAAGGCTCTATTTTTGTTGTTCAGCAAATGCTGTTAGAAGTAGCAGAAGGTTACCCTTTTCCCATCACCTTAATTCCAGAGATATTCACAGACCTGACATTAGGCTGTTGGCTACTTGTCATAAGACTTCTCTGTCAAAGTGAATTCAGCTGATGAACTATGAACACGCTTACAGTCAGATAATAGATGAAAGAGTCTCAAGATAAACGAGGTGCTTATAGAAAACCTGGCCAAAGTTGTTTAAAAGAGGATGGCAAAGGCCGTTAATTCTCATCAGGCAGTTTCAAAAGGCAGTGAGTACTTGACTTCTTACTTACAGAGCACATTATCTTACCTTTTTGCGAGAGTGAGGCCTCAGATGTGTGTTGAAAGGGAGAGCGTGCCTTTTGAAACTGACACTAAACACCATGTTCTCCAGGCGGGAGGAAGGGAAATTTTCCCCACCAAGTACGATAAAGGACTTTGTAGTCACCCTTACAGGCTAACATTTTGACCAGGTTATATCACACAAACTCTTCTTGTTTCTCCACACTCTGTTCCTCTTTCTTTCCCACTCAGGATGCTCAAATTATATCCGTGGAAGATATTAACATGAACATTGCCCACCTTTTCTTTTCAGGAGTTGATCATATCAAGATTCAAACTGAACACTGTTCTTAGTGATCTCTTATTTCTATCCTAAAGTATTTAGAATGTAGATTTCAAAGTGCAGTTAAAACACAAGTTACCCACATTTTTTGTTTTTCCAACTGAAATAATCAGCGTGCCTCAATCAGTGGCACTTTGGGTTGTATCTGTTAGTATAATTTATTAGTGGCACTAAAATTTAAAAAAATATTTAAAATATTTTGAAAACTTCAAAAATTGGATTAGGGCATTTCTCTTACATTGCATATGTAAGTTTGCCTGAAGTTTGCCAAAGGAAAGACTTCATAGCTTTTTTTTTTTTTTTCATTTTGATGCACAATAAGTTTGAAGTTCAGAAGAGTGGAGTCAGAATCACATTTGAAAAATAAAGAAAATAAAAACATAATTGTCCAAAAAGGAGAGCAGAAATTCACAGATATTCTAGATAATTCGAGATATCTCACAGAAGAGAGTCTACTGCATACTCATCTGCTTCATCCCATTTCATGATAATTATTCCTTCATCCAGCAAATATTTACTGACCATATTTTACATGCAGATGTTGTGCTACAGGCTAGAGTTACAAAGAAGGCTTGGACATACTCTCAAAGAATATGTGGTCTAGAGATGGGGACAGGTGGTTGCCCCCGTTCAGCAGTGTGGTCTGACACTCAGGGAATCTGAACAAGGTCTAGCCAGCCCAGGCTGGGGGAATCAGGAAGAGTGTCCTGGATGAGGTAGACCTGCACTCCTGGAATCTTGGAGACAGGTACTAGAACAAGTTAGTGGTTGGGCTGAGCGAGAAGGCAATGAATGGCTCAGGCAGAGGCTGCGAAGGAGCTGGGGCAGGGCAGTGAAGGCGAGAGAAGGAGCCATCAGGGAAGTGCAGCTCCAGTGTGAGGCAAGGCTTGGCAGAGGAAGGATAGGAACGGACTTGGATGCCCTTCAGAGGTGCGCAGTCAGGCCGTCAAACAACTGTGTGGGACCTTCAAGTGGCTTTCCCCATCACTCAAAGAGCAGAAATCTAAAAGGCTCTACAGAATTGGCTCCCTGCCACCTCTCTGATCTCCCCCTCCACTCTAGCTGCCTTTAGGGCTTGGTCATTCATTCCTCAAACCCTCCCGAATGGAAGCACTTAGCTCTTCCTTCTCAGAGGAACAAACCACTACTAGTAGTCAGGCTCACTTTCACCTCCTTTAGGGCCATGCTCAAAGGCTTCGTCTTAGTAAGGCTTCCTTTGAACACCCTGTTGAAAATGCGGCCCCACCCTCCTCCACCCTGCCCTCAACAGCTCTCCCTTTGCCCTTCCCCTGCCTTAGTTTTCTCCAATAACACTTATTGCCCTTAGCCTTTCTAGTATTTACTTTCCAGTTTAGTGAATGTGGGCTCTATGAGGGCAGGGGTTTTAGTCTGTTTTGTTCCTTGATGTAGCCCCCATGCCTAGAACAATTTCCGGTATATAGTATGTACTGTATCCATGAATATTTATCAAATACATTCTAACACATTTGTTATAGCAGAGTTGAGTAATTGGCACATGTGACTTAGGAATTTAACTTTGAACACAAAGACAAAAGATGTATTTTAATAGTATAAAGTATATTTTAAACATTTCATTTATTTTATATATAGTACATTGTTATATACATTATATATTTATGCATACCTTCTCCTATATAGGACAATATATATGTTATACTATATATATGTATGTGTATGTATATGTGTGTGTATGTATACACACACACAATTACATATATTGTGTCTTGTTGTCTGTCACTCAAGGAAATTTCCAAGATAGTTTTGATTGTACTTGATTTATGTTTTATTACTTTTATAACCTAATTCCCATGTAATATGTGACTCTCTGTAATTCTTTCCCCCCCCTATAATTCTGAAGTCAATGCAGAGGACTTTGAATGATTTTAAACAACAGTTTGACACAATTAGATTTATATATTTGGAAAGATCATCCTGTCTGCAGTGGAAGAATACTCTGGAAGGGGGTTATATTAGGCATGGCATCAGAATGTTGTCAAATTCTCCCAAAATAGACAATTATGACCTGCACTAAGATAGTGACAATGGGAATGGAAAGAAGTAGATGGATTTGAGAGATATGAGGAGACATAAATTATAGAACTTAGTGATAGACCTGTGGACTTTAGCCAGCTGTACGATAAAGACTTACCTTAGCTATGTAGGCTATCCATGTGTCACTCAGCCTGAAGTGGGGCTCTGAAACATAATTTAAAAAATTGTGCTTATCTATAAATAGTTTATGGTTACATAAATACAAATGTTGGATAAAACTAAACAGTTTTGAATAGAGAATGATGTATCGCTCAGGCTGAAAAGAGGTCCTGAAACATAATTTGAAAAACTGTGCTTATCTAGAAATAGTTTATAGTTACATAAATATAAATGTTGGATAAAACTAAAACTAAACAGTTTTGAATAGAGAGTAAAAGCAAGAAAACAGAGTTAAGATTGATATAATGTTCTGACTCTAATTAGAACTCAAATGTTAGTGAAAATGAAGATGCTCTAGTCAACCTAAGTCTGTAGTAAATTACCTACTCAAATTAAGGAAGGTGATGCTTCCAGAAATCATTTTGAGTTTATTGTTTGGGCATGGGAATATATATTTCCTGAAGATAGGCAATTCTAAGATTGTGATTAGGTTTATCCCAATCTATTAAAGTAAAAATGTAGCTAAAAAGCTATGGGTTAACATAACAAGTAGCAGAAAGACTACTGTTGTAAAAATGCTAATTAATATAGCAAATATGAAATACCAACAAAATATTTAATGATATTAATTTTTAATGTAGGTGTTTGAAGACAACAGCAGAATTGATTAGATGAATAAGGACATAAATGGAGATTAGAGATTATGAATTGAATTTCTGGGTTCTTTGAAAGATTATAACACAAGAACCTTAGCTTATATAATTTAGAAGATTAGGAGTTTTAGTTATGCAATGTATGTCAACTAAGTGGCATTGCTGCCCACAGAGTTAATGTCTTTTTAGATTTTATCTGTAAAAGTACTGTAACTAGCTTGGAG
Source organism: Saccopteryx leptura (assembly GCF_036850995.1). NCBI lineage: Eukaryota > Metazoa > Chordata > Mammalia > Chiroptera > Emballonuridae > Saccopteryx > Saccopteryx leptura. The sequence goes on along the minus strand of NC_089508.1, from coordinate 46,170,769 downwards.
AAAGTGGCAACTCTACTCTATTTCATTCTGGTCAAACTATACATAGAGTATTGTAATTAGTTTTGGACACTAGTCTTTCAGAGAGACAGAGACAAGATAACGTGTATTTCAAGTTGATAAATTAAGATGCTGAGGTGGCCCTACCAGTGGGAGTGCAATGGATAGAGCACTGACCTGGGACACTGAAGTCCCAGGTTTGAAACTCTGAGGTCTCTGGCTTGAGCACAGGCTGACCAGCTTGAGAGTGGGATCATTGACATGACCCTATGGTTGCTGGCTTGAGCAAGGGGTTACTGTTTCAGCTGGAACCCCTGGTCAAGGCACATGAGAAAGCAATCAGTGAACAACTAAAGTGGCACAATCATGAGTAAATGCTTCTCATCTCTCTCCACCTTTTTCTCTGTCTCTCTCTCAAAATAAACAAACAAACAAATAAATAAAAGATGCAGAGGTTGTTAAATAACCAGGATTTGTTTAGCTTGGATAAAGGGAATGAAAAGCTATAAAACCTATCCTGTGCAAGAGGAATTAAAAGGTTCTACAAGTCCCAAGTGATAAAATTAGAATGATCATAAATTATAGTGAGAAAAACAGAGTAAGAAAAGAGGACAATACATATGTGCATTGTTCTGAGAACAAAGAAAGCTAGCGATGAAGACCATGTTGAATGATATTAACTCTCATGCTAACCACTGAATGGGATCATTAGTTCACAGTAGTGTGGTTCTCTTCAGAGTAAAATTAATGGCTTCAGGCTGGTGAGAGAGCTGCAACTTAATTATATGGAATACACATGAGCTACCTGCCGCCACTGTAGTCAATTCATACATTCTTCCCATAGATTGGGTTGCATCTAAACTATTTCAGAAAGGTAAGTACTTGTCACATTCTTAAATGTCTTTAGGAAACAAAGTCTAAAGTTTTGGGCCCCTGTGTTAGCATAAGATGACTTACACAGTTGGAAAATTTTCTATGTTTTTAGCTTAATTATTTCTTTTATCCTCATTAAGTTATTTAGGTAATCTAATAGAATCACTCTTGAATAAAATTTTTTTATACATTGGTCCTCAGTGTGGGAGAAAAACTGCTGATCATTTTCAATGAGATTGGATGATGAGGATGAAAGACCTTTGAAAAGTATTAAAGGTTATAAAAGTATGACCTATTGTTGTGGTTTAGTGGATATGGATGTTATTATTAATTTGTTCTTCAGAATTTACTCTGTAATCCCTTAGTCCTTTTTTATCTTTCTGTTTAGTATCTGTTGTTTTTTTCCCTTTAGAATGCATTACAAGTTCTCAGGCTGAATAGTATTAATTTGAACCAAAAATAATCATGAAACACTATGGTCCCCTCACCATCTAGCTCTGGTCTTTCGGGGCTGCTTTCCATAAGGTAAGCCTAACAAATATAACTTGTTTTTTTTAGCAAGTGTTATGTTCTTAGGTATATGGTAGTAACATGTAGTGTGGATGTACTCATAACGCTTGGATTCTAAGATAATAGGTAAATAAGAAACAAGAAATAGTATAAAACTCAGTAAGTGAAAAAATATACAGGCATTTGCTAAATTCCATTTTGTTTTTCATTAGGCTAATTATGTGTCGGCTGGGTGAGATGATGAGAGATGGAATTGGGAGAAGTTAAGGAGTGACTGAATTGAAAGATGAAGTTTACAGAAGGAGATTAATGGGATATAAGGAGGGGAGGAATGACTTCTAGAGAGGTGAGGGACTGACTGCATGAATATTACTGGAATATCTCTAGCTGTGTGGCTTCTAAGAGCAGCTCTCCTTATGTTCTCTCTTTACTTCTTATTTTTAAAAATTCAGCTTATTATTCAGTTTCCAGCAATCAAAGATATAAAAGAGGTTGTTTTCAATTTAATGGGATGATAATGAGCTTTAATTAAAAACGGAATATGTTGATATTATCTTTGTACTTCTGTTCCATGTTAACTTTTAAATAGTTTGATAACAAGGTTCATTTAAAAAAATATAATAAGAGGAAACACCTGATCTTCATTATTAAGTGCATATTGAATTTATTTCCTTGACCCTGATTCATCTGTTGGATGGCTTACCCGCCTGCCATACAATAAAAGTGTATAACCACACCTCAGGAGAAAGATGCCATCTTGATCCCCAGGCCCTGAAAGGATTTCTTATTCTCTGGAAGTTCTTAGTATCTGGGCTGACTAAGCAATTTTTGCTCCCAGAAAGGAAGAAAAATTAATCTAGTGACTTTATTAAGTAAAATAATACTTTGTCCTGGTTGATCTCAAGTGTTTTGGACTTGAAAATGAATTCTTGAAGTTCCAAGTTTGGCCTAACTCCTGTACCACAGGCTTCTTTAGATGCAGTTCTTGGAAGGGCCTTACTTCCTTCCAGAGATGGATTTTCTCACGTATGTTAGAATGGTACGTAAAAAATAAGGGTTCGGGGAAATTCCAACCGTGCCAAATTCCTCTTCATTTGCTTCAACTTCCTGGGAAGAAACAGTTTGAGACTATCTTTCAACATGTTCTTTTCTAAAGAGATGCTTTTAATTGAGTAACTCTTGGCCCTGCATTCCACTGAGTCCTCTTAGCTTGGAACTGTCTCCGCCTGCGCCAGTTTAAAGCAAATCATCTTTTCTGGACATGCTGCTAGAGCAGGGGTCCCCAAACTTTTTACACAGGGGGCCAGTTTACTGTCCCTCAGACCATTGGAGGGCCGGACTATAAAAAAAACTATGAACAAATCCCTATGCACACTGCACATATCTTATTTTAAAGTAAAAAAAAAACAAAACAAAAACGGGAACAAATATAATATTTAAAATAAAGAACAAGTAAATTTAAATCAACAAACTGACCAGTATTTCAATGGGAACTATGCTCCTCTCACTGACCACCAATGAAAGAGGTGCCCTTTCTGGAAGTGCGGCGGGGCCGGATAAATGGCCTCAGGGGGCCACATGTGGCCCGCGGGCCATAGTTTGGGGACTCCTGTGCTAGAGGATCCTGAAGGACTCCATGTTTGTTTACCAAGTGGTTTTTTTGTTTAGTTTTTTAATCTTTATGTGTTTCAGGGCTTTAGAGGTGTGATAAGAACATTGAAGATTCAGGGACAAAATGTTTTAAGGAAAGAAAGGTAGTTTACTTGTAAAGGAAGACTAGTTTTCAGAAGGATTTCTCCCCAAAGGATACATGGCTAATTATGGCATAATACTCTCAAAGTTATTAAGGTTATAGTTAGTCTGAATATGGTAGAAAGAGAAAGAGCATTTTCCTCACTTGATTGTCATACTGTATTCGTTGCAAAAGCATCAGAGAGAAAAAGCTGTTTTTGTGAAAGGAATAGGAACTTACTGGAAAGGGAAAGTTTCTTCTATTTGAGGGACTAGAGCTAGACACAGTATCCCTGTTTTTGTTTGTTTACTGCATGTGCAAAGTGCTTGCCTTTCTTTCTTTCTTTCTTTCTCCTTCCTTCCTTCCTTCTTTCCTTCCTTCCTTCCTTCCTTCCTTCCTTCCTTCCTTCCTTCCTTCCTTCCTTCCTTCCTTCCTTCCTTCCTTCCTTCCTTCTTTCCTTCTCTTTCTTTTCTTTCTTTTCTTTCTCTTTCTTTCTTTTTCTCTTTCTCTCTCTTCTTTCCTTCTTTCTTTCTTTCTTTCTTTTTCTTTCTTTCTTTCCTTTCTCTTTCCTTCTTTTTCTCTTTCTCTCTCTCTTATTTCCTTCCTTCCTTCCTTCCTTCCTTCCTTTCTTTTCTTTCTCTTTCTTTCTTTTTCTCTTTCTCTCCCTTCCTTCCTTCCTTCCTTCTTTCCTTCCTTCCTTCCTTTCTTTCCTTTTCTTCTTTCTTTCTTTCTTTCTTTCTTTCTTTCTTTCTTTCTTTCTTTCTTTCTTTCTTTCTTTCTTTTCTTTCTCTTTCTTTCTTTCTTTTTCTCTTTCTCTCTCTTCTTTCCTTCTTTCTTTCTTCCTTTCTCTTTCTTTCTTCCTTTCTCTTTCTTCTTTCTTTCTTTTTTCTTTCTTTCTTTTTCTCTCTCTCTTCTTTCTTTCTTTCCTTCCGTCCATCCTTCCCTCTATCCATCCTTCCTTCCTTCTTTCCTTCCTTCCTTCCTTCCTTCCTTCTTTCCTTCCTTCCTTCCTTCCTTCCTTCCTTCCTTCCTTCCTTCCTTCCTTCCTTCCTTCCTTCCTTCCTTTCTTCCTTTCTTTCTCTGACTATGGGACATGGTATGATGTTCACACTTACTCAAAATGGTAGCTTGTTTGCTCTCTCAGTGGAAAACCTAACCCTTGCCAGGGAGGTAGCAAAGCCCAATTCCTTTGAATTATGCACAGAGTAATATCAGGAAGGAAGATCTTTTCTTACCCAATTTCCATAGCTTCCCCATTTACCTTAACAACACCCCCTGAGATTCACTTATCACTCTAGTATCTAACTACTTCTATCCATGGGCATAGATTATCTTTCCTCTTTACTGTGATTCTTCAGATATTAAACCAGCATCCATGCTGGCTAAGGACATGTCCACCACATCAGAGAGCAGGCTTATTTTGTTCAATACCTGATTATATGCTATGTAGTTTTTTAAATTTTTTTTTATCACTTTTATTTTCATTTACAATTGACATGCATTATTATATTAGTTTCAGATGTATACCCCAGTGATTTGACATTATTTAATCATTGTGACATCTTATACCCATCTGACACCATACATAGTTATTAGAATATTATTGACTATATTCCTTATACTATACTTTTCATTCCCATGATTATTCTGCAACAACCAATTTGTGCTTCTTAATCCCTTCACCTTTTTTATACATGTCCCCAACTCCCTCCCCTTTGGCAACTGCCAAATGTTCTCTGTATCTATAAGTCTGTTTCTGTTCTGCTTGTTTGTTTATTTTGCTTTTTAGAATCAATTTTTGAGAGATGTGTATTTATTGCTATTTTTCGTCATTGTTCAGATTTTTTATTTTTTTCTCTTCTTCTTCTTAAAGAAGACCCTTTAACATTTCATATAATATGATGAAATTCTTTAGCTCTTTTTTGTCTGGGAAGATCTTTATATGTCCTTCGATTCTCAACGATAGCTTTGCTACGTAGAGTAATCTTGATTGTAGATCCTTGCTTTTATCACTTTGAATATTTCTTGCCAATCCCTTCTGTCCTGCAAAGTTTCTGTTGAAAAATCAGCTGTCAGTTTTATGGGAGCTCCCATAAGTAAGTAACTAACTAACTGCTTTTCTCTTGATGCCTTTAAAATTCTCTCTTGTCTTTAACCTTTTGCATTTTAATTATGATGTGTCTTGGTTTGGGCCTTTTTGGGTTCATCTTGTTTGGAACTCTCTGTGCTTCCTGGACTTGCATGTCTATTTGCTCCAGCAGATTAGAGAAATTTTCTGTCATTATTTTTTTCAAATAGGTTTTTAATTTCTTGCCTTCTCTCTTCTCCTCTGGCACCCCCATGATGAGACTGTTGTTATGTTTGAAGTTGTCCCAGTGGCTTCTTATACTATCCTCCTTATTTTGTATTCTTTTTTCTTTTTGCTGTTCTGGTCGGGTGTTTCTTGCTACCTTATATTCCAAATCACTGATTTGATTCTTAGCTTCATCTACTCTATTGTTGGTTCTCTGTAAATTAGTCTTCATTTCAGTTAAGATATCTTTCATTTCTTATGCTGTTGAGGTTCTCACTAAGTTCATTGAGCATTCTGATAACCAATGTTTTGAACTCTGCATCTAGTAGATTGCTTATCTCCATTTTGTTTAGTTCCTTTTCTGGAGTTTTGTTCTATTCTTTTATTGTGGACACATTTCTTTGTCTCCTCTTTTTGGCAGTCTCCCTGTCTGTTTCTATGTATTAAGTAGAGCTACCATATCTTCCAGGCTTGGCAGAGTGACCTCATGTGGTAGGTGTCCTATAAGGTCCAGTGGCACAGCCTCCCTGATCACCTAAGCTGGGGACTCCAGGTGTGTCTGTTACGTGGGCTGTGTACCCCCTTTTCTTGTAGTTGAGCCTTGATTACTGTTTACATGTCAATGGGAGGGATTTACCTTTAGGCCAATCAGCTGCAAGGACTGGCAGTGATCACTGATCACAGACCTCAAACCACTGTGGAGGTCAGCTGTGCAGGGGCCCACCACACAGAGCAGGACTTACCTCATTAGGACTCTGGTGTCCACTGAGTTCACCTCTTGTGTCACTTGTGGAGGTGGTTAAATGGTGGCGCTTCGATGGGGTCTGAAGCTGTCCACTGGGTATGCTGGCTTTAGGATCTCCTAGAAGGTGCTAGCCAATGTCAGCCACTACCTGTGTTCTGTGTGGGGCCAGCTGGCATGAGCTACAAAAGTGTCTGCAAATGGCTGCTACTTTTGCTGGGCTTGGAGGTGTCTAGGTGAAGCCAGTCTGTGAACCAAGGCTGGCTGCTGCTAGTGCTGGACCTGTGGCCACTTAGCAAGAGATATTGGGCATGGTAAGACCAGAAGCTGCTTCTTTGAGAGATTTTTTAAGGAAAACCTGAAGCATGGGCCAAGACAGGCCATTTATATGAAAAAGTCACTGGAAACAACTCGGGTGAGCCTGAAAGTTGGGTGGGCCAGGGTCTCAGGGAATCACCAGGTCAGGGCAAACAGTGTGAGCCAAGGTTGATGGAGTCCCACATATAGTGCGGGACCTGCTGGCTCTGGGAGGTGAGGAGGGCTCATCAAAGGAACAATGGCAGCACTTCTGTTTGGGAGAAAGCTGCCCCCAGTGTCACGTTGACACCAGACAATTCAGTTTCTCCCTGTACATCTCTGGTGCCTTTCGAGGTACTGCCCCAGTACTGGAACTCAGAGAGAGTGAGTTCAAGTAAATCCATTCATAGGCCCTTTAAGAGGAACTGCCTGGGACTCGAGCAGCCTCCGTCTCCATCAGCCTCAACCCCTGTTGGCTCTTACAGCCAGAAGTTATGGGGACTTTTTTCTTGGCACTAGAACCCTGGGCTGGGGGATCTGGTGTGGAGCCAGGACCCTTTGCTCCTCAGGGGGGAACTCCGCAGTTAAGATACCTTTCCTGATTTTTATCCACCACATGTGGATATGGAATCAGCCCCATTTAGAGTCTCTGCCCCCTCTACCAGTTCCAAGGTGGCTTCTTCTTGAATTCTCTAGTTGTAGAATCTCCATTCAAACAAATTTCAGCGGTTCTGAAAGATGATTGTTCTGTAGTTCAGTTGTAATTTTGATGTGATTGTTATGCTACATAGTTTTAAACTTAGTTTGTAAGAGAAGCTTATTTCTTTAGCAGTATGACTGTATTCCATACATAAGTATTACTGTTGATTACCTACTATGTAGTATTGATCAAATGAAGAGGTGAGGCATCTGTAGCTGGCTGGCATTGGATTAAACATTGTTAATATTGCCACTAGTTAACCTGGAGAGTGGTTAGAAAAGGATCAGCCACGGAGAATTTGACACCATTGTTTCAAACACAAAGGAGATACTATGGTAGTTTCACTTCAGCTGGTAAATTGCTCCAGAAGGTCTTTCTAATAACCCTAGTTTAAAAATTATAAAGACTGTACATTGTAGCCCATAATGGAAAAAGCACTGCTGATAAGGCTAATGGTATGTCTCTTGCTTAGTAAGAAGGACTTTGAAAACATATATTTCTATCTAATCAGATGAATGATTAACTTTTGAATGGAAAGATTAAAAATAGAGTCCTATGACACCAGGCCAGAGAATCTAAATGACTGTCATTAATCTGAATGCTATTATATTACCTCAATCAAGTTTTTAAAAATTAAGTTTCTATGCTGTAAAATATTTAGCTCCTTTGTTGAGTGTTCTTAGCAATTGCTCTTAGTGTGAGAAACACAATGAACCCTTTAGCAGTTTATCCAGCAGTATGTGTAGGAGTTACTTTTTAATAATCAATGAAAATTCCATTGATCATTTGTTCCTATAAAATTTCTTTCACAGACACATCCTTGCCTCTATAAAAATGCATTTACCATTAAGAGTCTGACTTTAATGTGGGTTATTCGTCTTAAATTGAACTGTTGGAAAGAAGAAAAGGTGGGTGGAAAGAGAAAAAGAGAGTTAGGCTTGGTTATGGGTGTGTTATGTCCATGCTATTTACTTATAAAAGGAATAGATTGCCTTTCTCTCACTTGCAATAAAATGCCAAAGAGCAATAGAAAAGATAATTAATAGATTTCACTGCTCATGAAAATCGGGATCATCCATATGATTTAGGAGGGATTTAGCAGAGTGAAGCTGTCAATATTGAATGGCAGACTGAATATTGATGATTTACAGGTGGGAAATTTATATATGTTAGTTGTCATAAAAACTGAGATCAAGGAATCTTGCAGGTTTCTCAGTGACTGAAGGGAGGGAAGCCAGGAAAAAGAAAAAAAAAAGGATAGTTAATGTTCACAGGTGCAAGATTTCATGAATAGAATCAACCTTTGCTTTTATGATTCAAAGTTTCTGTGGTAATTAGGAATCATCAATGAAATGAGCCCTCATGATTACCTTGCTTAGTTTACCCACTAATGTACTCACTTAATGTTTATTCAGCCTATGCTATGTGCAGCACCACCGCTGAGTACTGAAATTTCAAATGTGACTAAAGATATGTTTGCTACTAGTATGCTTACAAGGAAGTTCTTGTATAAAGTGATGTGATGAGGATTTGTGGTGTTTAGTTCAGTAAGCAGTTCACCTCTTGCAATTGTTAAATGGACTTTTTAAGTTTGAAAAAAATTACCAAAGCTTCCCTTAAGGTTGGCTTCCTTAAATGGGTAATGATGGGTTTTGCACATTTTCAGTGGAATTCAGGAAACAGACACCTGCTCCTTCTGAAAATGCTGCATTAGAACATCTTGGCTTCATCTGGGTTTACAAAGATAGGATAATTGCTGTTCAAATTTATAGTATTACCAATGAAGAGAAACCTCTGTCATCACCTTCAAGCCAGCATGTACCAAATACCCAGTATGGCCACTTTTCCATCAGTATGCCCTGGAAAGGTGAGAGGCCATAGAACCAGCGAGGAACAGCAAGGCAAGGCCACCTAGTGTCAACGCCAAGATCATCAGGTATGAGCTGGTCTAATGCACAGCTAATCAATTACAGTGTATGTGCAACCCAGCATGACCTACACTGCTTCTTGGATGAGATCTAATTGAAGATATTAGCATTTCTGCTTCAAGCATGTGCCTGCCAGAAGTGAAGCTGTTCAACCATAGACTCAGAAAGAAGGGAAAGGCAGAGAAGCAAACTCTGGACATCTCCAGTCCTGCCCAGATGCCTGGTCTGTGAACATGAATGCCTGGTCCAGGTAGTAGGTGGAGCCTTGTGATGAAAGAGGATGCTGCAGCCTGGCAACTGGCTTCTTTATTATATGTAGCTTAAGTGTCTGTTTGTCGCCAATAGCTTATTGGTTGCTTGCGTAACTGTACTAGCCAATGGGGTGAAGTTGCCACGGCTGAACGCAAATTGAGCAGGTTGGGGGAAGGTGAACATTTGTTTGCATCGGCAATCATCTGGTTTACATAAAAACTACGTCTTAACGTAATTTCTTTTAAGAATGCCTCCTAGAAAATACAGCACTGAAGAGGAGAGAAAAGGAGCTAAAGCTGCACAAAAACGGCTTTCTCGACAAAAAGAAACCACCGAGCAGAGAAAGACAAGGCTTGCTTCAGTCACAGAGCAAATGTGTCTTTCTCGGCAAAATGAGACTGATGAGCATAGAGAAACAAGGCTTACCTCAGATGCAAGACAAAAAAGCCTGTCTCGACAAAATGAGTCCCTTGAACAAAGGCAGGAGAGAAATGCAAAAAAACGACAGAGTAATGCTGACCGAAACAGAAAAAGGATTAAAACAGTTTCAAATGGAGAAACTTTAATTTTTGAGCATTCCTCTGGTGACATGAATATTAAATGTGAACACTGTCAGTCCTTAAACTTCAAGTTAGAAACTAATCAATTTGACCATGGCAAGAAAGGGTTTTCTCAATGTTGCAAGTACGGAAACATTGTAGTTCTACTAATTGAGAATTATCCACCACTCTTGAATAAATTATTGACTAATCAGCATCCAAATAGCAAACAGTACATGGATAGCATTTGATCCATTAATAGTTCGTTTGCTTTTGCATCCATGGGAAACAAACCAATTGACTTGCCTGGACCAGGACAGAAGGGGTCTTTGCAATGGTACAAGACTAGAGGTTCTCCAATTGAAAAATAATGTCATAATAGCTAAGTCTTTGACTGGCTCCTCTAAAGGTGAAATACATGTCATTCCAAGAATTGATTTGGCTCCATCTCAAACAGGGTTGCCATTTCAATTGAGACATAGACAATTTCCTGTAAAACTTGCCTTTGCTATGACCATCAGTAAGTCTCAGGGCCAAATGCTTAAGCGTGTTGGCATTTTTTTTACCTGAGCCTGCATTTGGACATGGTCAACTTTATGTTGCCTGTTCAAGAGTTCGTGAAAGAACGGACGTAAAATTAAAAATAATTGATGGTCCTCTGCAAGGCGAGCTTAAAAATGATGGAAAGATCTACACAAGAAATGTTGTGTACAAAGAGATCTTTGACATGTGAATTAACATTTTATTATTTAAATCACCTTTATTTATTGAGCTAGCGGTGGCTCTTAAGAAATGTACTGCCAGTGGTTTCCTTCATTGCACTCTACTTTAAGCAATTAAGCAAGTAGAAGGGGGAAACCCCGTGGGGCAGTAAGCAAAGGGGCGTCCTCGCTGCCTGCCCTGGGTAATTCAGTTTGAATTAGCAGACACCTTTGCACAAATCATTTTAATTACAATTTATAGTATCTAGAACAGCGGTCATTTCGTATGACCGCCGGGCTTTCTAGTTTATCATAGGGTCACAAGAAGCCCTCGATGCCTTGGAGCTCTAGGTAGTAGCTCTCTTCTTACTAACTCCGTAGTTTTCTAATGGTTTGGGGCCTGCTGGCCAACAGATGGACATTTCTCAGTTTCATCTGTTGTGAGCACTGGGTTTTCTACTACTCCTATTTCTCACCCCGGGTCTCACTCTTCTCCCACTTTTTAAGTCTGCTTTGTAGTGTTGTTTTCTTCTAAGACTTTTTTCTCAGATCCTCTTTGTCATGTTTTCTGTCTACCTAACCACCTAGCTGCCTCAAATGCTTTTATAATATAAATTAGGTGAGACATAAATAAGCCACTTATGGACTTCTATCTCTCGCATTCCTGTCAGTTTAACAACTTTTCATGGTTGAAACATGCCTTCCTTCTCTCTCATTTCCCACTGACTTCTGGCTGAAAGGCATCACCACATTTCATATCAATTTTCTGAATACTCAATGAGCAGAGTTTTCTTACGCACCTCCTGTTCTTTATTTTTAAAAACTGCAGCCCTGGCCAAGTAGTTCAATTGGTTAGAACATCAGCCTGATACACCCAAGTTGCAGATTTGATACCTCGTTAGGGCACATACAAGAATCAACCAATGAAAGCATAAATACACGGAACAACAAATTGATATTTCTCTCTTTTTCTCTCTCGAAAATCAGTCAATAAATAAAAAATAAAAAACAATGTTTAAAAAAATAAAAATTGCAATACAAGGGCATGTAAGGATATATAGTATATAAAGTAATTAAAATATAAAAATGAAAGTTCTCCCCTTTTTATAACATCTTCCATATTTCCTGGAGGTATTCGCTGTTAACTGTTTGGTGTATATACCTTTGGAAATCTTCATGGCACTACAAATGACATATATTTACATGTATTATAACTGAGTGAGTTTTCTAAATAAGCTCCCATCTTGTTATCAATGGGGAAAAAAAATAGTGTTCTGGTTTAACATTAGTCCAAAGAAATTTTTAACTAATGTTTCTCATTTTGTGTGTGTATATGTGTGTGTGTGTGTGTGAACCACAGTAAGAAACCCAACCTATATCACAATCGGCACACAGATGCCAGTGTGTGTATGCATGAAAATGGAAACAATGTATTTATGAAATACAACACTTCCCTCTACTATCTTTAATATATTTGAATGCTTTCTATCTTGCTCTATGTTATTTTACCCTTTTAAATTAAAAAAAAATTTCAGTGGCAATCCCCTGGATTGATGTTATGACCAACCAATGGATTGTGACCTACAATTTGAAAAACTGATTTAAATGGTCACCTTGGTGCCGATTTTTTCTGAGAGTTTTTTGGTTTCCCATTTCTGAATACCTCCTGCTTTTTATTTGGATGATGTCTGAGTGTATGGAGGGGGCTCCCAGGATTTCAAGTGGTAGAATATAGGAGCCACGCACCTCTTTGCCAAACATTCTTGCACATGCAACTCTTGTGTACTTACTTGTGTATTTCTCTAGGTTGTGTATTGTTAAAGGGATAAATACTGGACCAAAAAGTACATGCTTTAGAACCTCTGATTTGCATTGTCAGATTGCTTTTCTAGAAATCATTTGAACATGTTTTACAGTACATAAATATATGCAGGGCTTAGAGATGCCCAAGTAACAATAATAGAGCATTAAAGCAATACTCACTGTCACTCTTGATGTCTAACTAATCCACTGATATTTTGTGTGTCTCTAATATACACATCAGTATAAAACAAACATTAAGGAAGATATAAAGAGGTAGCCATCTTATTTTATATTAGCATTACTATTCTGGGGCAAGTCTGGGTGGACACCCCTCAATGTTATGTGTGTTCCACTGATGCGGCCCTTTTTAGAACAGAATTTTATGATCTCACATCTCTCAAAATGACTTTAATGTGGTTTTTAAGTAAGTACTCATTTTCTTTTTTAATGGTAGTGTGAGGTAATATTTTTAAGGGATAAATCACAGTGTAGAGAAATGTTTACTTTTGTTGCGTGTGTCATGTTTAGTGGCTAGTTCATTGGTTTTGATCCTTAGTATAGAACTGAGAACTCGGGCAGGAAGCTCAGGACCCTACAGCCACCACCGGGTGTACCTCTTGGCCCTACAGCCCGAGCACTTGGAGTTGAGCCTTCGGTTGTGCACAGAAAAGTTCCCAGTCTACTTAGCAGGCATCCTTATTTTGCTTTCTAACTTCATAAAATGTTTTGAAAAGTCAGGAGATTATACACACACACCCCTACCTGGTTTTTCTGGAAAAATTAGAACACGCAGCAACATTGTCTCACATTCTGTGTGTTAATAATTGGCCAGAGCTAAGTTACAACCACCCCCTTTAGATGGAGCTTGAACTCTTTCCTGTTTGCTATAGTGAGGACTCCCTATTTATTTATTTATTTATTTACTTACTTACTTACTTATTTCCAGCCCCTTAGATTTGAATTTGAGACTGCCGAAGGTCACTGAAATATATTGGTAAGCCTTCACCCTTTCTCCCATCCAAGTACTAACCAGGCCCAACCCTGCTTAGCTTCCGAGATCAGACGAGATCAGGTGCGTTCAGGGTGGTATGGCCATAGACGCCTAAGCCTTCACCTTTTCTAACTTGACTACATTCTAAATAGTATAACAAAATAAATTGATGATTTCCCTGCTGCTCTGCCATCCCTGCATCACCTGGACAGGCTCATTCGTTATCCCACTGCAGGGTTCTCAATCCTGAGGACATTATTGAATCACCTGGCAATCGTTATGATGCTAGGACCAAGGGTTAGAGATTCTGATGGAGTTTAGGCATATGTTTTATAAAAATCTTCCTTGGTTTTTGGATATACAAGTTGGGTTGAAAACTGCTTGTCTGGTTGATGCTTTGTATACATTTTGTTCTACTGAGTAGTTCAGTGAACAAACACAACGAACAATTCTAGTGTGTGAAGTAGATGAAACAAAAAGGGTGGAATTATCACCAAGACTAGATGGATCAAAGCAGGGGCTGGTGAGCAGATAAACTTTAAGGGATAAGCTGGAGCTCTTCTACTCTAGGCCTGAGTGGCTGCTGTCGAAATGCACAAGTTGATGAAACCTGGGATGGTGGCGCTGGTCCAGCTGGACGCTACCTCAGATGCAAAGCAGTCGTGGAGAACATCGATGGTGTGAGCTCAGCCCTCCCCTACAGCCACGCTCTGGTGGCTGGAACTGACTGTTCTCCTCGCCAGTGACAGCTGCCAAATGGTCAAAGACCAAGCCTTTTATGAAAGTTTGTAACTACAGTCACCTCATGCCCACAAGGTACCCTGTAAAAAACCCCTTGGACAAAACTGTCACCAACAAAGATGTCTTCAGAGATCCTGAAACTCAAGGTCCAACAGAAGGCCAAGGTCAAGTTTGAAGGGAGATGCAAGGCCAACAAGAATAAATTGTGCTCTCAGTGTTGCAGTTTTAGATATTTTTTGTTTCAGTCATTTAAAAATAGTAGTAATAAAAAATGAAAAATGGATAAGCTGGAATCCTACATCTCACAGTTTTGTGGCAGCCTTGAAATCTGCATCGAGTCCCTGCTGTTTTAAGCCCTTTGGCTCATCTTTGATTAACACTAGACCAAAGAGGCCCTGTTGGCACTGAAGAAATTTAGTTGCCTTTCTCTGAGCATGAGCCCTTTTTTATACAATGTACACATACATCAATTTCACACTTGGAGGAGAGTTTGCAGAAGTTTTCACTATAGTTTTCCTGTAAATTGTCAGCTCCCCAAATATTTTAAGTTATATTTAGGTTACAGATTCTGCTAATGAAGTTTTGGCTCTTTACCACTGTCTACTGTGAAGATTCTGTGATATTCTGTGCTGTGACCAGATGTTAATTTTTATGGTTGATATTTATTATGGATAAAAGTCTAATGTCAAAATACAGTTGACCCTTCAACAACATGGGATTGAACTTTGTGGGTCCATTTAGATGATGACTTTTTTCAATAAATACTGTAAATAAATTTTCTCTTTCTTATAGTTTAATAACATTTTCTTTTACTTTATGTTAAGAGTATAGTATACAATACATATAACATACAAAGTATGAGTTGACTTTTTTGTTACTGATAAGGCTTCCTGCCCATGGTAGTCTATCAGTTAAGTTTTTGGAGAGTCAAAAGTTATGACTGCAGCGGGGGTCAGCAACCCTCACCCTCATATTGTTCAGGGTCAACTTAATTTCCTTTCAGGTTATTGTAAGAAGCTCTGTTAGATCAGTATGTGCCAATAAATGGCTTACCATCAAATTCTATATTTTGAAATTACACATTAAATAAGTTTTATGTTCTAATTCTAATCTCTAGAATATATAATTGACCCACTAAAATATGTAATAAAATTCTATTAATTAAAAACCATAAATCATTTTAATATCAGTAATATTTCCATCACAAAATATAATTTTATTACAGAAAGCACTCAAAAGTAATTTCAATCCAAACTTTCTTTTTTTAACCAATGTAAATGGCTCAGTAAACTTAGTTTCTGCACCCACTATTTTTTTACGTTAAATAAAGTTTATACTTATGACATATTATGATGTAATTGTTATAAAAATTTACTTTGCCTTTAAATTAAACATTTAAATTTCAGCTCTGCCTTAGACTGTACTATTTGTTGAAGAGTATTTGAAATTCATACAATTTTAAGAACCTTATAATTAATATTTTCCACTTAGACTAGTCTACCCCGGTTATCCTAGTTTGTTGAGCTTTTGTTATTTTTATTAATTAATCAATAAACCAATAATTGAAGAGGATTTTATGCAGGCACAAATAATATAAACCTACCTTCAGAGGGGATAAAGCTGAAAAACTGTAGAAAAAAAAATTATCATAATGGTACATGAAGCAGTGAATTAGTTAAATTAGAATGTTATTTTCCTGGATTTTGTGATGCTTGTTGCATGTCAGCTTTTTAATACTTGTCATTTCTGGTGACTTTTTCATTTTAAGTAAATATCCACACTCAACTTTGTATCTGTAATTTTGTATTTGTTTTTTAATGTGGTCTGTGCTCTCTCCCTGCCGCCTCCTTGACCCTCCACCCGAGTAGTGTAAGCTTCAGGTTTCACCCAACCTAAAGCCATTCCTATCTGTGGCCAAATATTTTATTAATTACATGTTACTGAAGAGCCTGAGGCCCACTACTCCTGGAGACCCTCACTGGGATGACACCAAGTTGTATTATACAACCAACTAAAAAATAACCGTACAGTATCCCACAACTACCACATAACCCCATGGGTGTCATTTCATCCATGTGTACACTGTGGGAGATTTGACCAAATCCAGTATTGTTTGCTAATATTCTTATACTTTTTATAGTTACCTTAATGTATAAAGCTGGCATTACTAGGTAAACTAAAAATGAAATTATTGCAGAATGACTTGCAATAGTTATTCTATTCTTGTTAAGCTATTAGCAAACCCACATTACCTGTTACAGAATTTTGCTAAGGCTTGACATTGGAGTGTTTATTAGTATTTAGGCTCTATAACTTATTTATTTAAAAAAAGAAAAAATACAACAAATTACAAATCTAAAAACAGGAATGTTTTTAGATTTATAGGAAGATACATAACAATGTTTATAGGAAGTTTACAGGAATGTTTATAGGAAGATACATAACAATTTTATTTTTAAGTTGGATACATCTTTATAATACCCTTTTTTCTTCTATTTTTTTGGCTGCTTACTCTTTGTCACTTCATGTGGGAATAGTTTTATAGTGTTTCTCTAGCAAGAGAATGTAAAGATAATTGTCTTGTCTCAAGCATGGCTAATTGAAATTTATTTTGGTAAGGCTATTTAAATTTTTAGAATTGCCCAATTTGGAACAACTTCTATAAGTTCCTTTCATAATGAGCTGTGAGATTTGGGAGAATTTTCTACGCATTAACTTTTGGCTTTGTGTATTTCACATCTTATTTTCCCGCCATTCTCACATATTTCTGTGTTGAGCACTATGGGACACATGTGACAAATGTGGGGAGATAGGGTGGAAAGATCAAGAACTGATTACAGTTTAAATGTCTTATTTATGCTAATTCTACAAAAACTTATGACCACGTGTCACATAATTAAGTCCTCTCGCAGGGTCTTAGATGGTATCCATGTGAGTGAGGGGCCCTGATAGCTAAAGTTTTACTGTTTTTATTGTAAAATTCCCATCTAACAACAGAATTAAAATGATAAAACAATCTCAAAATTCTAGACCAAGATGGATAAAATTTAATTCAATGAAAGTAAAATCAAATAGAGTCAAAGTATTAATTTCTCAAGCATGAGTTAAAAGGCATGTAGTAATGGTTAAAAATTTTAGTTTATTATGAATCGACAGTATAATGCAAACATAGAAATGGCTAGCAGAACATCCACATTAGTATAAGTAGTTTCTAGATCACGAGATCTAACAATCCCTTAAAAAGCTGCCCTGGTCAGAAAGCAGCTGCAATATTATGTCTAATTCTGATGCCATATTTTAAGAGGAATACTGACTACTGACTGATTATATTGTATCCAGAACAGATCATTTAAACCCAGACAGAGTTTCTATTCATGGCACCAGATGAGTAGTTAATAAACCAAAGGATGAGAGGAGAGTACTTAAGGGAACAGAGGTATCACTTTCAAATATCTGAATTGCTGTCCAACAGAGTAGAATTTTATACAAAAGTTGCTTTGAATTGCCAAGTGGGCAGGGAGAATACCATTTTGTATTTTATCTCAATGTAAGAAATAGGTTTCTGATATTACAGTTGCTTACAGTGGACTTGACCACCCCTTTTCTACGTCTGAAGGAGTTGAAGTATAAAAAATGAGACTGATACTATATCAAAGAAGGGATTTGTGTCACAACAACACTTACATAGCACTCGCACCTTGCCAGGTACTGTTCTAAACACTTGCCAAAAGTACAGAACTGAAATAGATGGCCCCCTGGCTCCTCTCTCTCTAATATTTGGAGGGTCTGAGGAAGTGATTTTAAAAAACATTTGCTTTGGCTGACACACCAAGACAATGCTATTTTTCCCCTTAGTAATTCAATTTTCATGCCTGTAAGTGAGCATTTCTGATTGAATGACCCATCTTAGTACTTTAAAAATGTTATACATTCAAAGTCTATTTTTAGGAAGGGGAAGGTCATCATGATTTCTTATCATCAATTGAAGTTTAAGATTTTTTTTTGTATAATGTATAAGAGTGTGTAGACTCTGAAACCAGACTTCCTGCTTCTTAACTCTACTACTTAAGCTGAATGTCTTCTGTGCCTCAGTTCCCTCAACTATAAAAAAGAGATAATAACAGGAACACTTCAGACTGATGGTTGCTCAAGGGGGGTGTTGTTGGAGGATTGAGTGCAAAAGGTGAAGGGATAGAGGTATACAGATTGGTAGCTACAAAATAGTTATGGGGATGTAAAGTACAGCATAGGGAATATAGTCAATAATATTGCAATAACTTTATGGTGCCATTGGGTACTGGAAATATAGAGGGAAATATTTTATAAAGTGTGTGATTGTGTAACCACTCTGCTGTACACTTGAAACTAATACATAATAATATTGAATGTGAACTGTAGTTGAAAAATTTTAAAGTTTAAAAAAACATAGATATACAATGTAATCAATAGTTCAAATGCTGTTGAAATGTTTATCTGAAACCTGTGTACTCTTATTGATCAATGCCACCCCATTAAATTTAATTTTCTAAATAAAAAAATAATAGGATGACTTCATAGGTAGGACTCTTTTGAGGATGAAATAAGGTATTTCATGTAAACCACTTAGAATGGTGTTGGGCACATAGTAAGCATTTTATAATTTGCTTTAAGTTCTTCAATTCTGATTGCTTCCAATAATATTAGCTTTTTTATTTTTCCATTCATTCATTCACTCCACACATATTTGTACTGAGTGCCTAACATGGATTAGCACTGTGCTAGGAGCTGAGGATTTAGTTGTGGAAATGGTGTCTGACTTCATGAAGAATCTAATGAATTTTTAGGCAGCTGATGTCTAAACCAAGGAAAGATACTTGTCTGTAACTCAGCTAACAATTTACCAATAATATTTATTGAGGATAATGACTAGCGATCCAAAACTTGAGTTCTACTAACTGCTTCAACATCTTTATTAATACTGTGTGTGTATATGTGTGTGTTTGTTACTTTAAGAAAGTTTTCAGTCATGAGGCTGATTGAAAGACAGCAGAAATCAAGCATGACTATCCAATCTCTTTGGGATTATCCAATCTCTGGTTATTGTTATTTTACTGGTAGGTGAAAATTGGCAGGGAAAGTGAGACTTGGGAAGATCGAGTTCTGGAACTTTCTCCTTATTGGTGATTTTCTACCAGAGAATACTGCTAGTTATAAGCAATCAAGTGAACCACTGTGATCTATCAACAATGAAAGATATGTGAGTAATAATGAGAACCTTGGGGTTTATAGCTTCTTGGTTAACCGAAGTCTTTAGCAAGCTCTCCAAGGGCAATCTCCCTTTCAGTAGAGACTGAATCTTTTCTCAGACTTAAAAACATGATGGAGTCTTTAAACTGTTATTGGCAAGTTAAGGGATTTTGAGGTCTTCTCAAAAAAAAAAAAATGTTACATGCTGTTAATTGAACTGTCCTCTGTTAACACTTTAAGTAGAATAAATAGACTTATGTTCCTGGGATTTGAGCTTGGAATATCTTGGACTTGTGTAAATGTTAAAACAGCTACTCAGATCCTAGAGCCATTTCTTTTGTACTCGCAGCTCAAATTGGAAGCTCAGCTTCTAACATGCCTTGGCAAGTCCCTCTTCTCTGCAATTAACACGTTCTGTTTAACACCAGTTAATCAAATGTCATATTACTTTTTATGTTATTAACTTTGTTTTGCTACATACCATGAACATGTGTGCTTAACATTAAATTTGAATTAAAGTGTTATTTCTGAAAGAGGTTTTTTTCCTTTTCTTTCCCATTTCTTGAGTGAAACCATGATTTTGTGGCAAAACTACTATGACAAACCCGTGATTTTCATTAAAAATTTTAGTGACAAACATTCTTTCTTAATTTCAAGTATAGAGTGAGTGGGTCCAAGAACTTGTGTACCAGTTTCAAAATGTCAGCTACACCCTTGTTTTCATCTGTTTGCTCAAGCCAGTTGGATTCTTCAAGGTCTTGAAAGAAACACATTTTCTTTTGATTAGTAACAGTGCATCAGACTTAAGTGCAGTCCATCAACCAAGCACATCCAATCCAGACCCCAACACCAGAGCACTAATGTACCTAGGAAGGGTTTTTAATTTTTAAGAAGAGTTATTGTGGTACAGTTTGTATAACATAAATTTTATTATTTTAATCATTTTTAAGTTCACAGTTTAGTGGCATTAAATACATTCACATTGTTGTGCAACCATCACCACCATTCATCTCCCGGAATTTTTCATCTTCCCCAACTGAAACTCTGTGTGCAATAAACAGTGACTCCCCATCTCCCCTCCCCCAACCCCCGGCGGCAACATTCTACGTTCTGCCTCTATGAACTATTCTAAGTGAAATATTATTATATTTGCCTTTTGTGTCTAGCTTATTTCACTTAGCGTGTCTTTAGGGTTCATCCATGTTGAAGCATGTGAATTTCCTCACTTTTTAAGGCTGAATAATATCCCATTGTGTGTAACTGTTCGTGTGGCTTGCTTGCTTCAGTTTTTGGCCATTGCAAATAGTGCTACTCTGACTGCAAATGGGTCTGTCAATGTCTGCTGGAATCCCTGCATTCAATTCTTTTGGGTGTATACCTAGAAGTGAAATCGCAGGATCATATGGTAATCTAATTTTCGGAACCATCATACTGTTTTCCACAGCAGCTGCACCATTTTTTTTTTTACATTCTCACCAAAAGTGCACAGGAGATCTTATTTCTCCTCATCTTCTCCAACACTTGTATTTTTTTTAATTAATAGCCGTTATAATGGGTATATATGAAGACTTAAAAAATACAGGTATGCTATTATAGACACAAAAGATATAAAATTAAATATTTTACTGGATATGTGCAAAAAACAAACTTTTCTAACTAGGTGTTCCTGTTTTAAAGTGAACTTCAAATATATATATAGTATTTTAATAAATAACACGTCTTAAGTATAATAGGATAGTAGGCACATTTAATAAAAATGTCTAACAAGTGGTGGAAAGAAAAAGTAAAGATGGGCAGTGGAAGCCTCCAAATTGAACTAGAAAACTCTTCCCAACTGGTATTTCAAATATACCAGTTAAGGGTTGGGGTGTTTGGGTGCTTTTCAAAACACATGAAATATGTTATGATGATGAAACTTTGTAACTTATGTTAAATAAAAAGGGAAAATGCTTAATACACTTTTTTTGAACTCAGACAATATACAGCAATGTTTGTGTTTTCTTTTTTTACGAGCTATAGTTAAAACTCCATAGCTTTGGTTTCACAAATACACTCGGTATATGACAACACATTCCTATGTTTATACTCTTTCTTCCCTCAGGCTTTTCACTGTTTTCAAGGTTCATTACCCTGACCTGAACTCCCAGTTTTGCCCTGGTAGAAAGTGGATTACTTCATTAGCAATCCTGAAGTGCCAGGTGAAAATCTATCTAACATCTACCTCTCTGGAACAAATATGCCCAGGTTCCTGGTAATATACACATGTGGTATCGTTTTTCCATTATTTGGAACATACAGAACTAAATTAATAACAGTTCTTACAAGACCCTGGGGGTTTGTGTAAAAGAATTTTGATCTCCTTAGGAAGGGCTCGCCAGTACTCTCAGGAGAGATGCACTTGACTTTTGACCTCTTTTCAAAGGCACCTGTGTGAGCTTTTAAAATCCACTACCACCAATTATCCACTTTCAACCTGAAGTGTTTAAACCTAGGGCCACATTAACTGAGCTTAGCACATAGCCATGTCATTGTAGACTTCCTGATGTGAGGCGATGTCTTGACATAGTTAAAAGGGAGTTTAGGGATGGGGCATGAGATTAATCAGGTCCTCCTACTGACAGCTACAAACAAAGAAGCCTTTTAGCCACCTGGTTTGTGTCTCTCACACCTGCATTCAGATTGCTGGGACAAAGCTTTGTACCATTGCCTTGATCCCATTCTTTTCAGGTACTTGTTTGTAGCTGCTTCTTTCCTAATGGCTCTTTGGAAAAGACAGCATAGAAGATGCAAATAAACAGCTTCCTCTTTCAGGAAAAACCCGAGCTGATAGAATTGTAGCCATTTGGAAAATCAGTTCATAATGGACTTACGAAATCTTGTGTGTACTTCTTGAAGACTTTTGGAAAGGAGGCCACAGATCACGGTACATGAGAGTTATATACATAATTCTTTCTTCTGCTATCATTTTCTTGGAAATTTAAACCAGGATGAATCTAAATTTCTCTCTCTTCGCTTCACATCACTGTTAGTTGGCTTCTTTGGCAGTAAATGTGGCTTTCATTTTCATCTCTGAATTTATTATATTTAGTATTTTTATTTTTTACTTATGGTGCAGAAGAAAGACTTGAGCACTGTAGTACTAAGTTATTCCAGCATGCCAGGAGGGTAAGCCTGTGAGATTCCAGTTGTCCTGCACAGCCCTTTAGCCTTCGCATGCTGCAGACTTTCAACAACAGCCAGTGACTGCATTGTTCGCTGTAACCAAGTAATGCAGAAATATTAGAGGCCTAGTTGAGTTCATTTTCTATGCCTGGTTTAAATCACTGATGTTGTAAGATCTGGCCATGGACTAAAAAAAAAAAAAAAATTCCAAATGTTTTCTGGTTCTAGTTTTTGATATTTTTTTTTTTTTGTATGAAAAGTAAAACCATACAGAATCTCTTGATTGCACAATGAAGCACAGTCCCAGGGCCATGCTAATAATTTATCCCAGTTTAGCCTAACAGAGTTATGCAATGGCTATTTCAAGTACACTCATCCAACCCATTTGATCTGAAGGTTCAAGAGTCATTTTGCTAAATAGAGTGGAGTCTTACTCTCCAGTATGTGTTTGGCAGGTGAGACAACCTGTTACTCTCCCACAGAGAACTGGATTTCTTTACATCTATGCTTTCCATTGTTTTTACTGCTTCTTTTCCCCCAATAGTTATCTGGTGCTCTGTCACTGGTAACTGGGGTATCAATCATAGCAATGGCAACAGCAAAGAAACAACAACAAAAAAATATGTGTCAGTGTGCTCTCTGTGCCAGGGACTATGCTAAGGCTTTTATGTGTTTTAGCTCGTGTAACCTTCTATGAGAGAGATACAAGACAGTGAAAACTGAGGCTCGGAGAAGAAAGTAACTTGCCCAAAGTTATACCTTCTAGAGTGGGAAAGCCAGAATTTGAACCTTGCCACTCTAAATTCTAGAACCCATGCTCTTAATTAGAGTCCTACAAGAAAAAAAATTCCCACATCAGTGCTAATTTTTGAAAATCAGAACTAGCCTATTTATATTTCAGGTTGAAGAAATTAGCAGAACAAGAAGAAACTGCTAGAGATGTGTGTGCAAGAGTTTGAAGTACCATTGCTTTCTATTTCTGATTTATTTTTATTAGTAAGGAGATTACAAAGTGAGGAAAGGGGATGTGCTCTTCCCTCCCACTCCACATATACCCTTGATGATAATGGAAAGTTCCTTTCTCATTCAGTGGACTTGAATGAATAGAAGTTAAATGTTCATTTCCTTTCCGTTGATTGTGAAAACACACTGGTTTTTTGTAACCTTTCATTAGAACACAGGTGATGTTATTTTAAAGGTTACCAGAGTGATGTCTGCATATTGGTGATGACAATAACATATTTTTAAGCTGGTGATTTAGCTTGTCCTGTAGATAATGTCTCCCATTCAGTATTTGTGAGGAGTCTCTGCATTGTGTGTTAGAAGGCTGTTGAGAAATAGGTTTGGTAAATGTGTGTGAATATCAGTCTGTTTTCAATCTTCAGGCCTGGGCTCAGCTTTCTACTTCTGTTTCACAAAGAAACTGTGGTGAGGAAGGAACATTTAGTAACCAACAGGTGCACCATATCTGCGGCCTCACAATGCTCTGAGTCATTTAGCAGATTTATCTTGTGACACGCTCTCCCTGGTAGAGTTTTTGTGCAGACACACATGAGTATCAAATGGACACTACAGAGATTCCCAAGAGGGGGACACACACCAATGTCACCAAAATGATGCTTCAGGAAGCCAAAGGAGCAGGGAGACAATAGCTATTTCAGTATTTCCACAGATTGAAATGGTCATCCAGTTTCTTCCCCCAACTCCTCCTTGGCCTGCCATGCCCACTTCCATCAGCAAATTACTACACTACTGAGAAAGGATTTTAGAAATCAGAGCTGCAAAGACCTCTGGGTCAAGTCCTCCATTCCTTTGTCAATCCTGGGTCAGCCTCAGCCTCTGAGCCCTGTCTAGCTTTTCCTCAACTTGAAATGTCTCAAGCCTAAATATTCCTTTCTTCCCTTTATCCCATTACTTCTAGTTATAACCTCTTTTGTCATGCCAACTAATTCCCCTCTGTCCTTTGCAGACAATTATATCATCTTTAGTCCTTCCTTGGATTTCATTCTTTTATTTTCCCCCCTCATAAGTCAACCCCTCTGGCCATCCAGTAATTCTTTTTGACTTGCTCTGAAGTCTACACAGTGTGCATCTTTCTCACTGGGAGGTCCCCAGTGCTTGAACGTTCCCCCTTTAGTGTGGTCTCACCCTGAACTAGACAATATGGACTACTTTTGTCTGAGCCTTCAAAAAGTGTCAAATGAGTTTACTTTGTCTATGAAATTGCCTTCATAGAGAGAATTCTTATTTAATTATTTATAAACTTTCATCAGTGCCTGGAAGCATACTACTCTAAGTCAGACTGTCCTGTAGAAATGAAACAAGAGCCACACACATAACTTAAACTTTTCGATTAGTCACATGTAAAATAGTAAAAATATCATGTGAAATAATTTTAATTATATTTCACTTACTAATTAAAATGATCATTTTGATATGTAATCAATATTCAAAAGTATTAATAAGAGATTTAAATTCTTATTTTCTACACATTTCAATTCAGAAATGAAAAAGACTTCTAAGGCATGTGGGCTTAAAGATAGTTGCTAGGTCATAGCTTTATACTGAAGTACAAATGTCTTTTTCTTTACTTTGACATAGAGATGCCGATGATGCATTATATTGTATATAGAATAAATTAGGTTACATCACAGGCTTTATCAGTATCTGTGTAGCTTGGGTCAATGGTGCTGGATCTTATTGTTTTGCTAATCTTTGCATTGTACACTTAGGAAGCTAATAATTCAGACTGTGTTGTAGGACTTCTAATCATGAAGGATAAGTCTCCAGCATTCTAAACAATATTATTTCAAACAAATTCTTTAAAAAGGAAATAATTTGAAGTGGTAGGAATTCCTAGTCACCTCAAAGGTATGCTCTAAAATTTGCATTATAAAGAGAAGAGTCTGTCTCAAAAAGTTGGTCTAGACATACTTTGGAGAGGCTTAATAAATGTGGGTTAATTAATGCTATTAGCACTATAGGTGATTAATGCTATTATTCAAAAGAGTTCGGTGCCCCAGTCCCTCCCCTGAACCTGGGTCTAGCTTTATCAAAGGACGTTGACTTGATTCAAAGTGAGAAAAATTTTTAGCTTATCTACTTTCTTAAGTACTATTACCCAATACCTCCTGATCCTCTTTCTCTTTGCTTTGGCATACAAATCTTCTTCCTTTCTATTACAAGGACACACATTGCGAACACCTTTCCTGAACTGATATTTTACTTTTCTTTGTACTTCTATGGCTTCTACAGTCTCCATTTTATCCACCTGCTTCACATTTTAAATTTGAAACTTGCATTAAAATTATTTTATAATGGCCCTGGCCGGTTGGCTCAGCAGTAGAGCGTCGGCCTGGTGTGTGGGGGACCCGGGTTCTATTCCCGGCCAGGGCACATAGGAGAAGCACCCATTTGCTTCTCCACCCCCCCTCCTTCCTCTCTGTCTCTCTCTTCCCCTCCCACAGCCAAGGCTCCATTGGAGCAAAGATGGCCCGGGCGCTAGGGATGGCTCCTTGGCCTCTGCCCCAGGTGCTAGAGTGGTTCTGGTCGTGGCAGAGCGACGCTCTGGAGGGGCAGAGCATTGCCCCCTGGTGGGCAGAGCATCGCCCCTGGTGGGTGTGCCGGGTGGATCCCGGTCGGGTGCATGCGGGAGTCTGTCTGACTGTCTCTCCCCGTTTCCAGCTTCAGAAAAATACAAAAAAAAAATTATTTTATAAGGTCCTGATTATCTAGATTAAAGTCCAACATACTAAAATAAGAAGAAAATAAGGGTAGAAGGTGGCTGGAGGTTACAGAGTTTAATTTTGTTCATAAGTCTCTCTAAATGCATTTTGGAATGGTGTGCACTAAACGCATTTTGGAGTGATGTTATAAAATACTTTGTAACATTCAAAGTGGGAGTTGAACAGGAAGATGTTTATTTTACATGGACACATCAATCAATATCACTGTGAGTCTTTAAACACATTGGATTCCTTTTTTAAAATTAAATTTATTGGGGTAACAATGGTTAATAAGATCATATAAGTGTCAAGTGTACATTTTTATGATACATGATCTGTATGTTGCATGTGTACCCACCCCCAAAGCCAAATCAAGAACCAGTTTTTCTGCACATCTTTCACCTGCCTCCCAGCTGCCCTGTTTCTTCCCTCTAGTTTTCTGTGCTGGTCCTGAAATTATCAGTGTTTCAGCTAACAACAATATTACTTTATATCTATTTGATATTTTACAGTTATGAAATTACCTTAAAGACATTATCTCATTTCAAATTCACAGAAAGTTATGAGGAAGGACAGATATATGTATTTCCATTTGTTAGGTAAGAAATGAAAACCTAGCAGTGAATTCACTTGCCAAAAAATACCAATTTAGCCAAACTCTGAGATCTTTTGATAACAAGACCATTCATTTTTTTTACCCATCAATTCACCCATACTCCTTTTCCAAAAGATCTGAGATGACTTCCTCAGCCACACACTCTTTTCTCTGCACTGTACTGCTAGTAGAGAGACCCCATTCCCATTCTTTACAGTATCCTTGCATATAGTATAACCACCAGAACCCAGCCTAAGTGATGAGCCCAGAAAGTCTCCATTTTACTAGGCTATCAACAGCAGGGACCCACAAAAGTTCTTTTTGTTTTCATATGGATAAATCTAACTCTATACTAAATTAGTTTATCCAAATTGGTTTTAAGATGTCAAAAAATGTAGTTTGTGCTAGTTATTGCTGCAAACTAGTACATTTTCTCTCTGAGCTTTTTAGTTCAGTATGAATGTTTGGGTATATCTGCAATACATTTGCTAGCTGATTAAAAACACTGGCTTCTATTTACTTTATAGTTCAACCCATTAGCAACCCAGATTTGTGTGGAGCATTGCTTAATAGGTCATCTTTCTATATTTACTTCCATTTTAGTGCAATGAATCACATAACTTAAATTAAACCTTCATTACCTTGACTTCTACATAAAATATGGAACAAAATTCTAAGTAATTTTGAGATGAAATCCTGCCATTGTCATCCCCAAAGAGGCAAAGGCTCATTCAGCATCTGTCCTTAACTGGCATGTGATGCAAAGACCCCTGAATGATGAAGCAGGATCATGTATGTGACAGTGATTGGCAAGGTATCACGGGGAGAGACAGTCAGACAGACTCCCGCATGCGCCTGACCGGGATCCACCCGGCACGCCCACCAGGGGCGATGCTCTGCCCCTCTGGGGCGTAGCTTTGCCGCGACCAGAGCCACTCTAGCGCCTGGGGCAAAGGCCAAGGAGCCATCCCCAGCGCCTGGGCCATCTTTGCTCCAATGGAGCCTTGGCTGTGGGAGGGGAAGAGAGAGACAGAGAGGAAGGAGGGGGGGGTGGAGAAGCAAATGGGCGCTTCTCCTATGTGCCCTGGCCAGGAATCAAACCCGGGTCCCCCGCACGCCAGGCCGACGCTCTACCGCTGAGCCAACTGGCCAGGGCTTGCTCTCCCTTTATTTTTTTTTCACATTAATGTATGATAGTAATAAGTTTAAGTCTCCGTGATCCTGTAAGTCACTTGGAAGCTGCAGTTTTTGTTTTTATTTCTTTTAAATGGTTTTATTCTCTGAGCATTTACATTTTTGGATTATTAGTTGATTTCTTCTCTCTCCTACCACTCTTCCATTTTAGTTCCTCTTACTCATAGTGTATCATTTGTATCTACAACTTGAATGAGACCAATGTTCAGTTATTACTTACCCACCACACCAAAGTCAGGTACAAGGGACCTGTGAGAATTATTTATTTGCTCCTATGAAACTGCTTGGTTTACCAAGTTAACTGCTCAGAGTTTATGTCACAGTAAGATTGCTCCCCAAACCTGTATTACACATAGTCAGTGAATTCAGGGGTAGCAAATTTGGTATCTCTTCCATTCTTTAACTTTAAAAGAATATATTTCAATAGGTTTTTATAAAAGTATTATACATCATGGCCAAGTGAAATTTATTCCAGAAATGCAAAGTTGGTTTAACCTCCAAAAATTAATCAGTGTAATATATCAATAGAGTAAAGAACAAAATCAGCCACTCTATATTAGTAAAAACAGAACTATATTAAGCAAAATCCCATATACTTGCATAATAAAAATGCATAACAAACTAAAAATGGAAAGGATCTTCCTTAACTTAATAAAGAGCATCTACTAAAAGCCTATAGCTAACATCATGCTGAATGGTGAAAGACTGTTTGCTCTTGCTAATTCTATTCACAAGTACCAGAAAACCTAGCAAAGCTGTAGTAATCAAGGCAGTGTTGTACTCACATAAGATGGACATATAAACCAATGGAGTAAAATTGAGAATACAGAATTAAACCTTTACATTTATTATTTTTGATTATGGTGCCGAAACTTCAATGAGAGAGAAAAAAATAATCTTTTCAACAAATGGTACTGACCCGGCTGAATATCCACATGTAAAAGTATAAAGATTATTTCCTTACACCATCCATAAAATTCCACAAAATCAACTCAAAAGAGATCATAGACCTAAATGTAAGAGCTAAACCTGTACTGCACATTTACTGAAAGCACAGGAATAAATGTGCATGGTCTTGGGTTAAGTAAAGCCTTCTTAGATCTGAGACTAAAAGTACCAGTGACAAAGGAAAAGATTAATTGGACTTCATCAAAACTAAAAACTTTCACGCTTTAAATGTTACCATAAAGAACGTGAAAACACAACCACACATCTTGTGAGAAAATGTATTTTCAAATCATACATTGATAATGGACTGTATCCAGAATATATGAACTCTTATAACTCAATTATAAAAAGATAACTAATTTAAAAATGAGTTGAAGATTTGGAGGAGATTTCTCCAAAAATGATATACAAATAGCAAATAAACATGAAAAGATGCTTAAAATCATTAGCCATAAAGAGAAATGCAAATCAAAACCACAGTGAAATGCCACTTCATTCCTACTAGGAAGGCTTTAATAAAAACATAGACAATAGTAAGTGTTGACAAAGATGTAGAACAGTGGTTCTCAACCTGTGGGTCGCAACTCCGGTGGGGGTCGAATGACCAAAACATAGGGGTCGCCTAAAGCCATCGGAAAATACATATTTATTATACAATACATTTTTAAATAAAATATATATTTCCAATGGCTTTAGGTGACCCCTGTGTTTTGGTCGTTCAACCCTGCCGGGGTCGCGACCCACAGGTTAAGAACCGCTGATGTAGAGAAATTGGAACCCTCATATATTGCTAATGGAGATAGGAAATGGTGTGGCTACTTTGGAAAAGAGTTTGACAGTTCCTTAAAAGATTTATTATAAAGTTACTATATTATTTAACAATTTTAGATCTTGGCTATTGTAAACAATGCTGCAATAAACATGGGGGTGCATTTCTTCTTTTGAATCAGTGATTTGGTATTCTTAGGACATATTCCTAAAAGTAGGATGACTAGGTTAAAAGGCAGTTCAATTTTTAATTTTTTGAGGAATCTCCATACTGTTTTCCACAGTGGCTGCACCAGTCTGCATTCCCACCAGCAGTGCAGGAGGGTTCCCTTTTCTCCACACCCTCACCAGCACTTATCCTGTGTTGTTTTGTTAATGAGTGCCATTCTGACTGGTGTGAGGTGATACCTCATTGTGGTTTTAATTTGCATTTCTCTAATGATTAGTGATGTTGAACATTTTTTCATCTGCCTATTGACCATCTGTATATCCTCTTTGAAGAAGTGTCTATTTATTTCTTCTGCCCATTTTTTGATTGGATTGTTTATCTTTCTGGTGTTGAGTTTTACAAGTTCTTTGTAAATTTTGGTTATTAACCCCTTATCAGACATATTGCCGAATATGTTCTCCCATTGTGTGGCTTGTCTTTTTATTTTGTTCATATTGTCTTTAGCTGTGCAAACCTTTTTAGTTTGATATAATCCCATTTTTTCATCCTGTCCTTTATTTCCCTTGCCCATGGAGATAAATCAGCAAATATGTTGCTGCGAGAGATGTCGGAGAGCTTACTGCCTATGTTTTCTTCTAAGATACTTATGGTTTCACAACTTACATTTAAGTCTTTTATCCTTTTATCCATTTTGAGTTTATTTTTGTGAATGGTGTAAGTTGATGATCAGAGGACAAGTGGATTAAAAAGCTGTGGTACATATATACAATGGAATACTATGCGGCTGTAAAAAAGAAGAAAATCTTACCTTTTGCGACAACATGGATGGACCTGGAAACTATTATGCTAAGTGAAATAAGCCAGGCAGAGAAAGAAAAATATTATATGGCCTCACTTACTTGATGAATCCAATGAACAATGTAAACTGAGGAGTGGAATAGAGACAGAAGTGGGATCAAAGGGACCAGAGGGAAAGTGGACAGAGGGAAAGGGGATGAGAGAATGGGATCAGAGAATGGAAAGAGATTGGTGAAATTATATATACATAACACAACATTATAGAGAGCAGAAAAGCAAATCCTGGAAGGAAGAGGGGATGCCGTGGGGGGAGGAGGAAAGGGGGAAGTTGAGGGGAACATGGGGGGATTCAAGCGTCTCACTTGGTGAGACACTTGAATCTATGTAAGCACAATAAATTAAAATAAATAAATAAATTTAAAAACAAAACAAAAGAACAATTTTACTCCTAGCTATACACCCAAGAGAAATGAAAACTTATGCACAAATATTCATAGTAGCATTGTTCATAATAGTCAAAGTGGGAACAACCCAAATGTGGATCAACTGATGAATGGAAAAGTAAAATAATATATCCATACAATGGAATATCACTTAGCAATAAAAGTAAGAAAATTCCAACACATGTTAAAACATGGATAAACCTTGAAAATGTTATGCTAAACGAAAGAAGTCAGTTATGAAAGACCACATACTGTATATGTTCAGGATAGGGAAATCTTTAGAGATAGAAAGAAGATAATGGTTGCCTAGGGCTGGGGCGGTTGGGGTGTGGGATGAGGAATGGGAGGTGACTACTAATGGATACAAAATCTTATTTTGGGCTAATGAAAATATTCTAAAATAAGAATAGACTGACTGCTGTCATTGGGGAAGGGAAGTGTGGGTCTGTGTGAAATAGGTGAAGGGATTAAGCAAACCTCCCCTGGCCCCAAACCAAAAAGCCCATAGACACAGAAAACAGTCTGGTTGATTACCAGAGGAAAGAAGGATATGGGCAGGTAGAAGAGGGTTTAGAGGGTGTAAATGGTGATGGAAGAAGGCTTGACTTGGGGTGGTGAAGACATGATACAATATACCAGGGGTCCCCAAACTACGGCCTGCGGGTCACATGCGGCCCCCTGAGGTCATTTATCCGGCCCCCACCGCACTTCTGGAAGGGGCACCTCTTTCATTGGTGGTCAGTGAGAGGAGCCTAGTTCCCATGGAAATACTGGTCAGCTTGTTGATTTAAATTTACTTGTTCTTTATTTTAAATATTGTATTTGTTCTCATTTTGTTTTTTTTTTACTTTAAAATAAGATATGTGCAGTGTGCATAGGGATTTGTCCATAGTTTTTTTTATAGTCCGGCCCTCCAACGGTCTGAGGGACAGTGAACTGGCCCCCTGTGTAAAAAGTGTGGGGACCCCTGCAATATACAGATAATGTATTATAGAATTATACTCCTGAAACCTATAATTTTGTTAATCAATGTCATGCCAATAAATTCAGTAAGAAGGAAAAAAACCTCAATGAGAAAATATCTGTCCATGAATCAGGGGTAGATCACAAAGCAATGAGATGCTGGCAGGAAGGGAGAGGAGGGTGACCAGGAACGTATGGCAGCAAATGGAAATGACTGCAATGCTGTCCCCTGAAATTCTACATGGATCTTACAAAGAGGTGGATAGGCCATGCCCTGCAAGAGGGGCTCTTGAAGATAAGCTCAATGTCAGGAACCACTTCTCCTTTGCTCTGTGACCTTGAGATCCTGATTTCCATCTAGGCTTCTCCAGGGTACCAGGCTGGCAAGTGGGACTGAAGTGGTTATGCTGGAGTCCAGAAGGAACCTTGAATGCTCAGGAAGAAGGAACCCAGTGTAGGACAGCATCTGCTCACACAGAGCTCAGCACAGGGTCCAGAGTAGGGATGCACTGGTGGAAAGACATTTCCATGGATGGTGAAGAACACAAGTCCTTCCATGGGTGGCAACACCAGGCAAGTAGAACTCTGCCCGCTGGAGACAGAACCTTCCATGCCGTCCATCCCTAGCACGTCCAGTGGGCTCTGGTGTAGCACCGTGAGCAGAATTTGGTTCCTGCCTTCAAGGAATTTGTAGTTAGATTTCTATTTCCTGGGCCTGCTTGCAGATTGTTAGACCAAATAACATTCACAGAAATAGGAAAGCTTACTAGTTCAAAGAAATGTTCTAAAATAGGTTATGGTTATCCAACTATGTGAGTATACTACAAAACATTAAGTTGTACATTTTATAGGAATGACTTATAGTGCATGTGAATATAGCTATAAAGCTGTAAAAAAAAACACAAAACTTTTGTACCTAAGGCAGATCTAATAGGCTATCTCAATTCTACTGATTTGAAGAGCATTAGGCATGACTTATGAAGCCAATAATTTCCTTAAAAATAGTGAACTTTTGGGTTGGAGGGGTTATTAAAAAAAAAAAGAGAAAAATATCCACGTAGCTCAAATAGCCAGGGAAGAGGATCGCCTTAGAAGTACATGAATTTGAGGGTAAAATGCTTAAATGGCTGAAGGAAACGAGGGAGAGGAATCTGAAATGGATAAGAATGTTTGCAAAATAAGCTCCCGAAGACTCTTAAAGACGAGTTGCAGGAAAGAAGAGCAATGAATCCTTCGCCTTGGACAAAGTGTACTCAGCCTGAGAGAGAGAAAAAAGAATGTGTGAAGAGAGAATGAGAGCACTTTCTGCTTGAACGTTGTTGCATTTCTTCTCGTGCCACCCTGTTTTCAGTTTCTAGACTGGTATTGCCATCCACCTTTTCACAAAAGTATGGGCCACTTTGGAAGGGGGTGCTCTGAGAAAATTCCCGAGGAGCCTTGTTGAGACAATGCTCATAAATACACTTGAGAAACTGTGTTTCATCAGCAACACTTTGAGCACCCGGGTACAAACTATGGATGGATGTTGTGCAAACGTTTGGCAGCAATATGGACTTTCCTTACTTTTAGGCGTATCTGTGGCTTTTTGATACTGTAAACAACTGACACAGCCACGAAGGAGCAGTGTATCTGAAATTGTTTATACAAAAGAATTCCATCTGTCAGTCTGTTTACAGTTCACATGTGAATGGGCAAAACCTTTATAATGAGGGACCCAGCAAAAAAAAAAAAAAAAAAATCTGGGGTATGCTGCAAATAATTGTTTCAACAGGGTGTATCAAGAGCTTTCCTCTTCCACAAAGAGCAGTTTGCATAGAAATGATGCTCTGTGATGACTATGGTAATTCAGTGTCCTTTAAATCGAAGATTGGAAAGCTTGGGCTTGCATTTGGTATGTCTGCGTGTCTGGCTGTGCAGAGCTCTCTGGAGCTGGGCAAGAGAATTGGACCAGAAGTATTCTGCCTGAGGCAAGATCAGATGCTGACCCTGGCACCTTTGCAAGAGCATCGAAATATATTAACCATAAAGGATATTATAATTCCAGCCTAAGGGAGTCCTGTTTGGTTTGTCCTTTTATCTTTCTTGTCTAGGGTTTCACTGAGAATCTGTAGCCTACACCCCCTGAAGCCCCAGCGCCTCATTTGGTTCATTCTATGGAGAAGGCTTGAGAGGGGAGACCCAGAGAAAACACTAAAATGACAACAGGAATGTTTGTGTGGTGACTTGCTAATGTTGTCCAAGACTCGATTTTGAAGAACATGTTCTTTTAAGCGTGTTCTATAGTTGCTGAAAATGGAATATCGTGATTTCTGATGGACTTCATTTGGTACTAATACAGTATTTTAAAATGAGGGCATTTAGTGAATAAGAGATACAGGTTTTCAATTTAAAAAATTTCTTTGAAAAGATAAATTCAGCATAGTCATAGTCCATAATCATTATTATTTAACCACAGGAAAAAAATCATCAATGAAATAATCTTTCCTGAAAAATGAATCGCAGGGGCAGATCTGCCCTCACGTCACCTTCAGAGTTCTCTGTCTGTATGTAAGATAGCATCTGTGTGCATTCTCTCTCTCTGGTTAGCATCTGTGTGCATTCTCTCTCTGTGGTTTTTTTTTTTCTTTGACTTTTCTATTAATTCTCTACAAGGACTTGAACCCTCCAGAGGGGATGTTTTCTAGCATGTTAGTATCTCCACCTCAGGGCAGCTGTCCTGATAGCTAACCTAATAACTGTGTCCTGCAGATTTGGCCCATATTCTCTTAGTTCTTTTTGTCAACACAAAATTAATTTTTAAACTTATTTAATTTATATTGGTTCAAATCTTTATTTTTCATCAAATTGCCACCTTGGTGGGTCATGTCTTTCACTTTGTAGCACCACCGACATTCAGGAGAGATCTAGGCAGATAAACTTCACTTAGGTGAGTGGGTATTTTTCCTAAAAATATCCTCTGAATTGATTGGGTGGTTAGAGTGTCAAAATACTTTTGTCTTCCTCTTATCCCACTTCTTCCTTCCTTCCTTCCTTCCTTCCTTCCTTCCTTCCTTCCTTCCTTCCTTCCTTCCTTCCTTCCTGCCTGCCTGCCTGCCTTCTTTTGCCCTTCTTCTCTTTTTATTTTTTTTTATTTCCACTGCTTTTCCCCATTCTTCTACACATTTCTTCCCTTTTTGATTATACTGTATATTGATTCCCTACCATAGGCTGGAAATTCAGAAATAAGTCCAACTGAAGTTCCACTCAAGATATTCCCAGTCTGGTGGGTCATACATTCAAGAACATGGATGGTGAAAACAGCACAAGTGCCTCCACCAGGCCGATGGGGGGAGCACCTAATTCAACCAGGAGGGTCAGGCGAGGCTTCAAGGAGGTGGTGACATCTGAAGTGAGACTTGTAGGAGGACTAGGAGTTGGTCAGGCAGATGAGGTTAGGAAGGGTGATCTCTGCAGAAAGCAAAGCATCTTCCAAAGCCCTGACGCAACAGACGGGGTTTCCTCAGGAAACAATCAGTAGTTGTGTTTGCTAGGAGAATGGGTGGCAGTGTCTGCTATGGTAGAAGATGATGAGCAGGGGACTTGAACAGCATTTCAGAGAATTCAGACTTCACCTCTAAGGGGATGGGGAACCATTGATAAATTTTAAGTAAGGAAGTGGTATAATTAAGCTGTGTGATGCATGAAAGGAGAGAAGGGACGGGAGAATGAAATATTTGTTGAACATGTATTATGTGTCAGGTCCGCTGCTTAGGACTTGGACTTGGAGTTTGTAGATGGCATTTAATCATCGCAAGAGTCCAGTAAGTGGATGTGATGATCTCTGTATTACAGAGGAGGAAACCGAGGTTCAGAGGCTTTTGTCACATTAAAAAAAATTTTATTGGATTTATTGGGGTGACATTAGTTAATAAAATTACACAGGTTTCAGGTGCACAATTCTACAGTGCATCATCTGTGTGCTGCTCTGTGTGTTCACCACTCCAAGTCAAGTCTCCCTCCATCACCATCTATCTCTGCTCTACCTCCCTCCACATCCCCCCATCCTCCTTTCTCTCCTGCAATCCCCACATTTGTCTGTGTCTCTAAGTTTCTTCCTTTGTTTACTCTCTTTACTTTTTTATTTTTTACAGAGACAGAGAGTGAGTCAGAGAAAGGGACAGACAGGGACAGACAGACAGGAATGGAGAGAGATAAGAAGCATCAATCATTAGTTTTTCATTGCGCATTGCAACACCTTAGATGTTCATTGATTGCTTTCTCATATGTGCCTTGACTGTGGGCCTCCAGCAGACCAAGCAACCCCTTGCTGGAGCCAGCGACCTTGGGTTCAAGCTGGTGAGCTCTTGCTCAAACCAGATGAGCCCGTGCTCAAGCTGGCGACCTTGGGGTCTCGAACCTGGGTCCTCTGCATCCCAGTCCGACGCTCTATCCACTGTGCCACTGCCTGGTCAGGCTAATCTCTTTACTTTTTGCACCCAGCCTTTCAACATCCCTCCCCTCTGACAGCTGTCAGTCTGTTCTCTGTATCTATGAGTCTGTTTCTATTTTGTTAGTTTGTTTTGTTCATTAGATTCCACATATAAGTGAAACCATATGATACTTGTCTTTCTCTGACTGGCTTATTTCACTTAGCATAATACTCTCCAGGTTTATCTATGTTGTCACAAAAGGTAAGATTTTCTTCTTTTTTATAGCTGAGTAGTGTTCCATTGTGTAAATGTACCACAGCTTATTTTATCCACTCGTCTATTGATGGTCACTTGAGTCGCTTCCATAGCTTGATTATTGTAAATAATGCTGCAGTAAACATAGGGGTGCATGTATTTTTTCAAATTAGTGTTTCAGGTTTCTTTGGCTATAATCCCAGAAGTAGAATTGCTAGGTCATAATAGCAGTTCGATTTTTAATTTTTTGAGGAAAATCCATACAGCTTTCTATAGTGGCTGCACCAATCTGCATCCCCACCATCAGTGCACGAGGGTTTGTCACATGTTTTTTATCTCTCATCAGCTAAGTGTCAGATTTGGAATGAGAACCTTGATGTAGAGGATTTTGAGTTTATTTTAATACTTTTTTCCAAGCCTGAAGGAAAACTGTAAACATTTTTAAAATACCTTTTTAATTAGGAAATTCTTTTATTTTTTAAAGCACTTTTATATCTATTCTGTCATTTCGAAGGAGCAAGATGAAACAAATTTTGGCATAGGATTAACCAAGTGATCTTAGCATTTTCAAATGAAAGTAAGATAATTAAGTTTTATTTATGGAGTGTTTTTCTCCAAGAACAAACCAGACCTCATTTGCAATGCTTTTCTTTATCCTCTCAACCTTTAACTTTATTAATCATCTTCTCCCTGTACTCTTGGGGTGTAGATGAAGGATTATTTTTTATATTTTAAAGTTGGGGCTATTGAAGCAGAGAAGAAAGTGACTTGGCTGTGTGCAACAGAGCACAGTGTGAAGAACTTGCATTGCATCATTTTTCCCTTTATGAAATGACATTTCCTTCCTTCCTCCTTTCTCCCTCCTTCCCTCCCTCCCTCCCTCCCTCCCTCCCTCCCTCCCTCCCTCTCTTCCTCCCTTCTTTCCTTCCTCCCTTCCTTCCTTCCTTCTTTCCTTCCTTCCTTCCTTCCTTCCTTCCTTCCTTCCTTCCTTCCTTCCTTCCTTCCTTCCTCTCTCCCTCCCTTCCTTCCTTCCTTCCTTCCTTCCTTCCTTCCTTCCTTCCTTCCTTCCTTCCTTCCTTTCTTCTTTCTCCCTCCCTCTCTCCTTCCTCCCCTCATTCCTCTCTCTCTTTCATTTTTTTTTATCTATCTGTATATGCATCCATCTATGTATCTATCTATATATCCATCTGTGTATCTATGTATCATCTATTATCTATCTATCTATCTATCTATCTATCTATCTATCTATCTATCTATCATCTACCTATCTATTTGGTCTAAAACTCCAGAATATCATGCTGCAGCCTGCTAGTTGACATTAGATAAGAAATGATTTTAGTCAATGTAAAATTAACTATTACAGGCTCCATGAGTGATAAGAAGCCTGGCAAGCTCTGTGTTTAGCAGAAAGCATTCAGTCTATGTAATCAAATCTTTGTAGTGGAAGAAGCCTTAAAGATATCTAACTCATCCCCATCATTTACAGAGAAAAAAAGTCGAGACCCAGAGAATTTATGTGACTTGTACAAGATCATACAGTTGGTTTATGGAAGACTTAGAACCAGGCCGTGGGTCTAGTGAACACAGCCGAGGCCAGGTTTATAAGTTGAGAACAGACATTAGTTTTGCAAAACATACCTTACCTCTATCCACAATCTAGAGCCCTCAAGGTATATTCTGAGTTTTTGTAAGTCCTTAGCGACAGAATAAAGGAAAAGAGGCTATGTGGAGAAAAGGAAGAAAAAAGAGAAGGAAAGGGAATGAGTGCTCAATGGGGAAGAAAAATACCCTGACTTGTTGATTGGCTAAGCTGAGCTCCTTATCATCTCTCCTAAGGGTTCCTCCCCCAGTACTCATTACTTTGGTGTACGGCACCATCACCACTATTGAGGCCAATCCTCTTCAGGCCAATCCTGTTACAATTCTAAATTCAGGTGTTCACACTCTTTCATGTGGGTTTTCCCAATAGCCCTCTCACTGTTCCTTTTGTCTCCATTTTGTTTTTTAAGTCCATCTTTCACTCCTTTGCATAAACCCCTCTTTTCCTATAGCATATTTTTCCAATCTTTTCTGACTTATTTGCTCTTGAAAGATTATATAATCTCATGGTTCTTGCAGTTTAATTTTTAATTTTATTATGTGTGTAGTATATCGTAAAAACATATTATCTTTAATTATTTTCTTATTTCTTTTGAATTCAGTCTCAGTAACATTCATTATAAAGACCCATTTTATCATTTACAGCAAAATGGTGGGATCTTGATAACATTATACGAAGTGAAATAAGTAAATCAGAAAAAACCAGGAACTGCATTATTCCATACATAAGTGGGACATAAAAGTGAGACTAAGAGACATTGATAAGAGTGTGGTGGTTACGGGGGGAGGGGGGAGAGGGAGGGGGAAAGGGGGAGGGGGAGGGGCACAAAGAAAACTAGATAGAAGGTGACAGAGGATAATGTGACTTTGGGTGATGGGTATGCAACATAATTGAATGACAAGATAACCTGGACATGTTATCTTTGAATATATGTATCCTGATTTATTGATGTTGCCCCATTAAAAAAATAAAATTATTAAAAAAAAGACCCATTTTCTTTCCATAAATTATGTAGTAAAAAGCATGATATAAAATAAATACATTGAAAATATTCTACTAGAATATGAGGACAAATATACAGAAAAAAAGTAAGTTGAAATGTAATTATTGGATGACATAAGAAATAGCCAAAAAAGTTTTTTACTATCTGATGTTTGTAATTCCTACATTTGGTGCTTTAAAAACTTAACTGGTTGGATTTTATGATTTTCTTACTTTCTTTTTCAGTCTGAATCTGGGAGAAGTTTGGAGGCTGCTATTTTTTATTGCTTCTGTACAAATAAT
Organism: Saccopteryx leptura; assembly: GCF_036850995.1. Taxonomy (NCBI): domain Eukaryota; kingdom Metazoa; phylum Chordata; class Mammalia; order Chiroptera; family Emballonuridae; genus Saccopteryx; species Saccopteryx leptura. Next base: position 46,131,131 of record NC_089508.1, on the reverse strand, counting down.
GCATTTCAACTTGGAGTAGTCTTTATTGCCAGTAAATGAAAGCTAAATTAAGTAATACCTCATTATCACTACAATTTTTTGTAACTTTGATTTTTGAAATACTAGGAATTTTTGAAATACTAGGATATATTTTCTTATATATATCACATATATGAGTTGTGATAAAATGAATGCCCTTTATGAATATGGTAAAGCTGATATTGAGCTGAATTTGCAGTTATTATTTTATGCTCCTCATTATTGAAGTAATTTTAACATCAGAGTTTCTTATTTAAATTTTAACTCAAGATTAGTTATGAGTATGTGAATTATTCATATATACATTCATATTTATATATTCATATAAATGATGAAAATATGATTAAAACAAATAAGAAATTGTAAGCAGTTAAGATTTCCCCAATAGTGTCAGAAATACTAGAATAATAATGGCTGACATTTTTACTGCTTTCATGGAATAGCTCAATTATTGCTCATAATGACCTCACAAAAAGAAGTATTATGATTATGGCTATTTTATAAATAAGAAAACAGAGGTTCAGAGAAATTAGATAGTTTACATGAAATTACACAGCTAAAATGATGGTGCTATGCTCCCTGTGTGATTTTTAGAGCCCACAGTTATAACTATTTTTGCTTTATTGAGTAATTCCTAAGCAGACTCACTTGATATATACTTGAAGCCTTTTGATATGTATTTCAAAGGGGTAGGAGGAGGCAGAGTCCTAAAGAATATAATTTATTTCTATTTTTTTTATCTAAGGCTAATAAATTCAAGTAGAATTAATTTTTTCATTTGTTTGATAATAAGAAACATTTTTTTTGGTGGGATGACTGGAGAGAGTAGAATGGTTTCAATCAAAAGTATTAGAGGATTTTTTAGATGGATTTTGTTATCTATTATCTATGATCAGATTTGAAGTTTCATGAACACTATCTCACCAATGAAAAAAAAAGATTTTAGATGAACTGTGTTCTTTTTTAATTTTAATCATTTATGTAGACCTTTTAATGCTCACCTAACATACTCTCCACTAGTGATGAAAACAAGCCCAGAAAATGGTCCGCTTGTTTTTCATAATACATGGCTCCCATCCTCCTTCAAAGAAAGAAGCCACTTTCTCCTATTTTTGCTCTTTTTTTCCAAGGGCATACAGAAAAAGTCAACTACCAAACAGAGAGCAAGTTAAAATCTTTCACTAGGTCAGCATACATTTCAAATCCATAGGAGAAACAGATGGTTTGCAGCAAAGTAGATTCACCTAACATTTTTCTTTACATTCAAGGGTTGTGTGCAGTGTCCATTGATCCATTAGGAATAAATAATCATTAGTAAAAGTTTTTCATTAAGTTTGCTTTCATATGAAAAAAGTAAAATTACTTTAGAATACTACGTTTGTGTACATTTTTTATGAAGGACCCTGGAGAATTTAAGAAATTGGATGCACAAAGTGCACCTATGTATTATATTACTCTCATTTGTTAAGAAACTGTATACAATTCTTGAATTCAAAATAATTCTCAAATAGCAAGAAACTGAAAACCAATAGAAAAAGTAACGGCATTAAAGAGGTGAATTGGGAGTGAGGAGACTTGTGTGTGTGTGTGCATGTGCACGGACACACTCACATGCATAAATGAAATGCTTATATTCTTTTCTTTTTTTTTTTTTAATTTAAAACTTGCTCTCTTCCCTGGTCTTTCTGACATGTTCACAAATACAAATTTAACATTAAAAGTAAATCAAGTAGTTTAACAAAACCAGTCCCTTTGAGAAGATGACAGGGCTGCCAATAGGGATGGCCGGAAGAAGGTCCTGGACCGCCTCCTCTTTCCAGGGAGGCCATGCTGGGCGCGGCGAGCCAGCAGGCACACTCAGGCTGGGATGTCATCCTCAGCTCATGCTACATAGGAAGGGAGGTGTGGGCTCTGGAACCAGTGTCAGGAATCCAAAGCTTTCCAATGATGAGTAGTGAGCTCCCAGGGATGAATGGTTTTGGAGGGGAAGGGTGGGGTCCTTGGGACAGTCATGGGGGGGGGGTGTAAAAAAATGAAGGGACAAAGTGACCTTTCCAACTCTCAGTGTACGCTGTCAGGTCCTTCCGCTGCAGGCATCTGTGCTCTCGGCCTCCTCTCTCCCGCCATCCCAGGGCGCTGGATTCCAGGAGCCCTGGGCAGCGGCTCTCCTCCTCCTGGCAGGACCCTCCCTAGCACACTCATCAGGAAAACACAGCCGGGGTGCATTACATCAGCACAGGGTGAGGCCTGCGGAACAAAACAGCCCCTCACTGCTTTGAGTGGGAATGATTCAACTCCATTCAGGAATGGGTCAAGGGGGAAAATTCACAGTTCAAACGTAATAATTTTTGCCGCTTGTTTACAAAGAGTTGGAAACGTGAGTGAGGTGGAGAGCCAGAGCTGTTACAATCTTTTGCTTTAAAGGTGCTTCTTATGAGGATTCTTTTGCTATTCCAAAAAAATAGCCAAAGGAATACTTTTTATTTTTCTATACTCAACTCTCAAAAAAAAAAAAAAATGCTTTAGTTTTTAATAGTCCTTGTCATGATGCAAAGGGCCAGACTCCAGCTGTTCTTCCCAAACCTCTGGGAGAGGCCTGGTTACATCTCGTTCTCATAAATCTTGAATCCAGTTCTAGCAAGTCTTTAAGCCTGACCCTGACATGCCCAGGCAATGGATGATTAGAAACAGGAGAGGTGGAAAAGTCCAGTGCCAATTTGTGTCCACTTAAAAAATAGATCATCTGGCAACGGCCATTGCAATGTGTGGAACAAAGTGGCACATGTCCGTCTGTACGAAGCAAGGCAAAGCTAGGGACTCACAATTTTACTTTTCTGTTTTTATATGAGTTTACCAAGAAGACCAAAGTCAAGGCAAGGCTGCTGATTTGTTGACAATATCTGGGTTCATGGAGAGAGGCCTCTGCTATCCATAAAAGTATATGTTGTGTTTTGTGAGATATAATTTAATAGATATTAAATCAATTATTTATCACTTTGCATATTTGCCAACATATAATATATGCTTATATCAATTATTGCAAAGCATTAATATTAAATATTTATTGGTATTGACTATTCAATATTTAGTAAAGTTAAAACATTTAATTAATAATTGAATGTTCATGACTTGACCTGTGGTGGTGCAGTGGATAAAGTGTCGACCTGGAATGCTGAGGCCACCGGTTCAAAAGCCTGGGCTTGCCTGGTCAAGGCACATATGGGAGTTGATGCTTCCTGCTTCTTTTTCCTCTCTCTCTTTCTCTCTCTCTCTCCTCTCTAAAATGAATAAAATATTTAAAAAAATAATTGAATGTTCACCAGAAACATAGGGTGAGCTACATGACTTGCTCTGGTCAAAGCATGTTAGAGTGAAATGATGTATGTCATCCTGGCTAAGGTAGTGAAAAGCTCTGACTCAACCCTTCAGGTCTCCCTTCCTCTAGTACTTCAACCGAGGACACCACGTGGTGATCTGGTAGAACCACCCAGTAGCAGGTGGTCTGAATCACCCTGGGAAGAAAAGTTGTTCTGGAGAGACTTCAAAACCTAGAATGGACTTGCGTGAGCAAGAAATAGGTTTTCATGAGCAAACCATTGAGATTTCTAGTTTTGTTTGTTACTACAGCATAAGCTAGTCTGTCCTAGCTAATACATCCTTCCTTAATATCTTCTTGATTAAGATGAAATGCTGTATAAAGTGGGGGCATTAAGTACAATATGTAGTTACAGAGATCACATCTTAAGATCATCAAATACCTGACTGGGGGACTTAGTGAAGAAACACCGGGAAAGAAGCCATGAGAAGTGGTGACACCATCCCACTAGTTCTTATGTTGTGGGAAAATGAAATAGCAAAGCATTTTACTATTTAGTATTTAAAGTATTAGTCAGAAATTGCTGGGATGCAAATCGGGACATTTTTGGAAGGTAGTTTGACATATATGAATAATTAAATTGTGCAGATCCTTTGGCCCAGCAATTTTATTTCTAGAAATTGATCCTCCAGAAATCATTGGAGAAGTGTGAAAATGTAAATGTTTATTGCAAAGTCAGTGGAGAATTATAAATATCCTAAATATCCCAACAAGAAAGGATTGTTTAAATAGTAAATTATTTCATTTCTTCCTTAGAATAATTTCTTTCTGTTTTAATAACAAAAAAATAGCTTTATATATATTCACATGGAGTGATAAGCATTCTGGAAAGCAGCCCCTGCCATGGCCCCCGTGACCCCTGCCTCCTGGTATTCATGCCCTGGTTCAATACTCTCTCCCCTTGAATCTAGTGACTTGTTTCTAATGAAATGATACGGCCAGTGTTATGGGATGACCATTTTGAGATTAGGTCCCAGGAAGGCTAGCTTCTGTCTTGCTTTCTTTTGCTTTTTTACTTGTGTACTCTTAGAGAAATAGGTTGCCATACTGCAAGCTGACCTATTGTAATACTGTGATTTATAAGAAGAAGAAATGTTTATTTGGCATAGGGCTCCTAAAAGCATTGCAATTTCCTAAGTGATGAGAACAATTAGGTATCTTTTGTTATATTAATGAGGTGACTTTAGGAAAGAGCCTCGGTAACCTAAGAGTAGGAGCTGTTTGCCAGGGGACCGAACTGTGTGATTAGAGGGTTTGAACTTTCAGTTCCACCTCCTGCCCTCCAGGGAGGCGAGAGGGGCTGGATATCAAATCAATCGCCAGTGGCCAATGACTTAATCAACCATGACTATGTAATAAAGCCTGCATAAAATCCCCCATAAGGACAAGGTTTCAAAACCTTCCGGGTTACTGAACAAGTGGAGATTTGGGGAGAATTGTGCACCCAGAGAGGGCATGGCAGCTCCGTACCTCTTTCCGCACGCCTCGCTTTATGTCTCTCTTCCAGCTGGCTATTCTGGAGTTACCACCTTTCAAAGTGAATCAGTAATCTAGGAAATAAAATGTTTCTCTGAGTTCTGTGAGCTGTTCTAACAAATTAATTGAAGCCAAGGAGGGGATCTTTGAAATTTACAGTCTATAGCTAGTGGATCAGAAGCACAGGTGACAGCCTGGACTTGCAATTGGCTCTTGCAGTAGGGGCAATCTTGTGAGACTGAGCCCCTAACTGGTGGAGTCTGAGGCTATCTCTGGGAAGAGAGTGTCAGAACTGAGTTGAATTGTGGGATACCTAGCTGCTGTCAGAGAATTGCTTGCGTGGGACAAAAACCTACACCTGTGGAAAGGGATGCAGAATCTTACCTATGGAATGTACACATGCCAATATCATACCTAGCACATATTAGACATTTAAAAGGTACATATTAAATATATTTTACTTATGCATTCAGTAAATATTTACTGAACACCTATGCCAAGCATTGGGTTGGCTGTGTGGATACAGTGCTGAGCTAGTGGGCACTCATAAAGAGTAAGATCTAGGGACAGAGACCAACATCAAGAAAGCAAAGCTCTGGGAGAGTTCCCTGGAGGGCATGGCTGTGGAGTGTTGTGGGGGAATGAATAATGACTGAATCAGAGTAACGGAGGGGCAGGTGGGGAGAGGTGAGGCTGTGGAGGCTGGCCGAGGCCACGTGAAGATTCTTTATTATATCCGAGGTGCCATATAACAGTGGTCCCCAACCCCCGGGCCGCGGACCGGTACCGGTCTGTGGGCCATTTGGTACCGGTCCGCAGAGAAAGAATAAATAACTTACATTATTTTTATTTTATTTATATTTAAATCTGAATGATGTTTTATTTTTAAAAAATGACCAGATTCCCTCTGTTACATCCATCTAAGACTCACTCTTGACGCTTGTCTCGGTCATGTGATACATTTATTCGTCCCACCCTAAAGGCCGGTCCATGAAAATATTTTCTGACATTAAACCTGTTCGTGGCCCAAAAAAGGTTGGGAACCACTGCCATATAAAGCCACAGGAAGGATTTTGAAGTAGGCAAGGATTATTCTGAAAAGATTATTCTGACTACTTTGTGGAGATTAGGTTGGCACTGGCCAGGAAAGAAAGCTGGAAAGCTGGTTACGAGGCAGTGGCACTGCCCCGTGTGAGAGAAGTGGTCACAGAAAGGGAGGGAAGCAGCCACTTTGGGGTATGTTGTGGAGGCCATATCAACAAGGTTAACGATGGATTGGGTGTAAGAGTGGAGGGGAGGGGAGTGTCAGAATGATTCCTATATTCCTGCGGTTATAGTGCCGTTCACTGAGCTGGGGAACCTTGGAGCTGCTGTCTGGGGAAAGATGAAGGGTTCACTCTGAGATGCCTGACAGGTAGATATTCCAGAAGAGTTTCCAACTAGGCAGTTAAATATTGGGTCTGGAATGCGAAAAGGAGGTATGAGCTGGAGATAACAATTTGGGAATGATTAGCTTCCAGATGGTTTCTAAATCCAGGAAGGAAAATGAGGAGGGGGAATAAAATCAAGGCTTAGGACTTGAGCTAATACATGGAAATATACTTAGCACTATGTCTGGTACAGAGGAAGCACTCAATGAATGTAAAGTCATCGCTATAACATGGAACATATTGTTGGTGGTGCTGCTGTTAGTAGAAACAGAGATCGAAACCATGGGAGCATTGTGTTACAAAAGCCAAGAAGAGAAGGTGTCTAGAGAATGTGGCCCAAACCACAGAATCAAGAGATAGACACATTGCACTAGACTGTTCATAGAGTTATGTTTCTATGGGGATCTAACTTTCTTTGGGTTCTGAGAGTAGAGCATTATTTCTGACTCACTTACTGTCATTAAACCACCAGTCCTTTGCTGATTAACCCAGGTTTCGAAGACTCTCAGGGTTGCCTCAGTCATCTGGACACATTCTCATTTATAACTGAACCAACAGAGTAAGGTGACTTTGCTCTCGTTTCATTCGGGACAGAGTAGGACTAGACAGAGATGGACTAGGGCTACTCGCACAGTGTGCTTTGAGGAGCTCCGAGAAAGATCTCTCATCTTGCCTCTGGTTCTCCTCTGATTGAGGGAGGTAGAATGAAGTCAATGAGTACCTAGCAGGTAGGCTGGTGATGCTGAACTCATTGGAATGAGGCATCCTTATGGGAGGCCTATGTCAACCGAGATGTGTAGCCCAAGACACTGGAAACGATGTGAGAGTAATGTGTGTGCATTGTGTATGTGGTATGTGCCTGCAGATGCTTCTGTCTATGTGGTAAGTGAACAAAGGAAGACAATGGAAGGAGAAAGAGGAATGGCTGCTCGATTTTCCTTAGTGGATCTGCTCAGTCTTTGACAAATCATCTTGGCAAGTTAGATGTTCAAGACTGTTTCAGCTGTGAGAAAAGAGCGTCATGTGATCACACGACGGCCTTATCAAAGGCTGCTTCCTTGGCACGTAGTGAGATTGGGACTTTTTGGATGCTGTGTATTGTACAGGTGGCTTCATTTTAAGAAAATACAATAAATGAAAATCTAAATTCTTGAAACAGTTCCCCGAATTGGATTCTGATTGAGGGCAAAGATCATGTCTTATATTTCTTTCATATCCTTCATCCATTAGGCCCTCCATAAATATACATTGTTTTCCTACTAAATAATTCATCTCAGGGCTCTTGGAAATAATGAGCTCCCCAGCACTCTAAAGATACATTTTTATTTTCAAAGATTTCCTGGCAACTCTTTAGGGGTGTATCTATTCTATAGTCAAAAATGCATCTGTGGACAATTTTAGTTTAAGAGTACATATAACCAAAGAGAATCAAATTCATGCATTCATACTTAATTATTATGACATTGCTCAGTTTGGCAGTTTTATTTTAATAGGCAAATATGTACTTTGTAATCATTAATAATTCTATTCCTAGGTGCATAGGAAAAAAAAGGAGCATAAAACATACTTTTCCTGGAAAATAGTTAAAACCTTTTAAGAGTTCTCATGGCTTTTAGAAGAATAAGTTCATGGACCCCTGGGACTTGCTCAAAAGAGAAAATGGATGTCCTAGATTTGAAGAACTTGCATTAGTTGCAGATGACAAATTACCCTCCATGCTCTTCTTCTGCAGCAGTAGGGCAGAGGCGACCCAGCTGGTGGTCACAGTCCTCAGTCTCTGGGGGAGACCTGGGGTCTGCTGTGGTCTGCACTGACTTGCCCCTGCAGGCTCAGGTCCCAGTGCACACACAGTACTCCAACAACCCTGCTGGGCCAATGGGGGCCTTCCTTCTCCAAGTCTGAACAGGATGAGACCTTTCACCTTGAGAGGACTCTTTGTTTTGTGCAATTAACCCAAAGTTAAGAGGCCCTTTTGGGAAAAAAAAAATCTTTGTATATTTATTTTGTATTCTTAAGTCCAGAGTTTAACTTCTGCTACTGTTGGGCTTATGGTTGTGTTCACGGACATAACCTTCCTTTGGGCATTTCTGTTGAATTCTGAGGAGCTAAGATGTTTTAGCGGAGAGAAGAGGAGCGAAAAGATGTTATCCTACCAAGAGCTCCCTTGTTGTGTGCCTCCTTGTTCCGTTGCTGTCGTACATTGTGACCACAAATATGCCTCTCCCTGATGGAGTGCTGCGAAGCATGTTCCCAGAGAGAAGAGTTGTTTGAAGTGAATACGTTCTCTCCTTGAGCCATGCTAAGAACAGACTTTTATGCACTTATACCTGTGTGGCCACCCAGATTGTAAGCGTCTTGGAACTTGGAGGCTCATAATTCAAGGAAACCACTTTTATGCACAAATGAGAAATACATCCCTGGTTCATGCATCACCAAGGGCTGGGCCATGAGGAAATGGCAGCCACAGCTCACAGAGGAGCAAGAAAACCACAGCTTTGCCGGCAAAATTGGCTGCTTGAAGCAAAGTGTGCTAGCACTTTGGACAGGTTATATGCTCAAATTTGCTAAATCATTTATGGGAATCTCTTTTAGAAATAGAAATCTTTCCTTAAGCGTCTGTGTTCTGAATTGGACACATCTCTATTTAAACTTCTTTGGGCTTTCTTATTACGGTGAAGTACAGGTGCAAGCATGGAAAAGCAAACATTGGAGAAAAACCATGGTCTTCATAGAGCAGCTGGGCTCAGTTTTCAATCACTTGATGCTCTCCAATGGGTGAGCAAAGAGCTTAAAGAATTGCATTCTCTTTTGGACAATGAGATGGTGAAATAGTCCATTATTTTGACTTGATAAAACTACTGATGGAAAACTATTTCACCTATTCTCTTTAGGCACAAGGATGTCAAGGAAGTTCATTCTCTGGAGTATGAGTGGGAGCTGGCTGCAGCCAGCCAGGAAGAAGTTCTTGAAATCCAGTTAAAAATGAATAATGGATCGGCCCTGGCTGGTTGGCTCAGTGGTAGAGCGTCGGCCTGATGTGAAGGAGTCCCAGGTTCGATTCCCAGCCAGGGCACACAGGAGAAGCGCCCATCTGCTCCTCCACCCCTCCCCCTCTCCTTCCTCTCTGTCTCTCTCTTCCCCTCCCGCAGCCAAGGCTCCATTGGAGCAAAGATGGCGCGGGTGCTGGGGATGGCTCCATGGCCTCTGCCTCAGGCACTAGAGTGGCTCTGATTGCAGCAGAGCAATGCCCCAGATGGGCAGAGCATTGCCCCCTGGTGGGCATGCCGGGTGGATCCCGGTCAGGCGCATGCGGGAGTCTGTCTGACTGCCTCCCCGTTTCCAGCTTCAGAAAAATACCAAAAAAAAAAAAAAAAAAAAATGAATAATGGATCAATTTCCCAGGTCTGAGCAGGTGAAGAGTCAAGTGAGAAACGGTCAGCTACACAAAAGGAGCAGGTAGAGTTCATCAAGAGTTAAGTACAGGTGTTAGAGAGTTGAAGGCTGGTCCTGAGATGAAGGTCAAGTTTTCTTTGCTTGCTTTTCTGTTAGCAAGCCCTTACCTGATGATTACTATGCTTACTATTGTAAACATTTGATATAGTTTAACTTATTCGTTCTCAAAGTGACTCTATGACACAGATGCTAGTATTATTTCCATCTGACAGATGCAGAACAGGAGACAGAGAGTTTATATAACTTGCCTAAACACAATAAATGATGGAGCCAGGATTTGAACCCAGGCAGTTTGTCCCCAGAGTCTAAGTCCATACTCATAACTCTATTTCTTGGCATATATTGTCCAACAGAATTTGGCTGGCCTGTTAAATGCTTTTGCTGATGAACCCACTATGCGAGTCAACTTGGAAGCATAATGGTTCAAAATACCAATGTTCTTTCAGCAAATATCTCCGGCAGCTGGGAAAATATGAAAATAGTCAGCCTCTATGATTTGGTGTATAAATTGGATCCATTCTTATTTGCCTCAAGAATGTCCTTTGAACACTTCTTGTGCACTCCCCTTAAACATACGCTGTGGCTTAGGGAAAAGAGATCCCTGGGAATCTCTTCAGATATTTGATTCTAACACAGTTAGCTCTTCAGAACCCATGGTGACTGACCATTAGAATAACGTTTATCACTTACGAAGCCCTGGCTATACAATAGGCTCTCTCCTGGCACTTTGCCTGTACCATCTACCTTTACTCTGATCTGGCCGACAAGGCAGGTTTTTTTACAGATGAGAAAACCGAGGCACAGAGAGTTAAATAATTTGCTTGCTCAATGTCATGAAACAAGAAAGTGGTTAACTTTGGATTTGAACGTGGGTCAGGAAGACTCTAAAGTTGTTGCTCTTAACTGCTGCAGTACCAGTGATTTAGCACTTAGTGACATTTTTATGGATAAGAATGTGAAAATTGCTATGCCAATTTCCCAACCGTAATCAAGGGATTTGTGATGATTTGTGTGTGTGTGTGTGTATGTGTGTGTATCAACTTGGCAAGGCTGAACTACATTTCTCAGAAGTCACTTTCTTGTACATTTCTGGTGACAGGAGAACCACAAGGACAATTCTTGGGAGATTTGAAGGGGAAGAGAAGTAACAGCCATCTTATAGCTCACACATGTTGTTGCTTCTCTGCTGAGTCACCTCCTGACTGGTGTGAAACTGAACTGCTCTACTTCCCCTGGACCCTGTTTCAAGTTCTCTGAGTACTGGGCCAGGTGTGCGTGTGTTCAGCTCTGTGACGCAGAATCCAGTTTCTGCCTGTCACTGAGGTCAGACACAGGTTTTATCTGCACTCAAGGAATCCTTACAGCCATCTTCTGCCTGTCTGACCGCTCTGTGAACATCCATCTTCAACATCAGATGTGGAGACAACAGCCCCGCAGAGATTCTTTATCTAGCTACCACAGTTGCACAAAGCCAACTCCCTGGAACAAATCCTTAGTGATCCCTGCATGAACCCTGACTGATCTGAGTCTCTGCAGGTCATCCCTATGACATGGTTCTTGCCCCAGCATCAAGACCATTACTCATGCTCTACGATCTATAATGCTTTCTTATTATAGTCTTACCTGTGAAGTGAACAAAGTAGGAAATCTTTGTTTCATCTTATAGAAGAGGAAACTAAGGTTCTAAGAGGCTTGATGGCTTTCCCACAATTTGCACAGAATTAGGGTTCACACCATTGGACTTTGGTTAAGTGTCCTAAAATTATTCTGAGTTTCAATATCATGATTCTTCAGGCCCATCTCATGCAAGTTGGGGTTAGATCTCTTTGTCAGGGATGGCTTTCTTCTGTGTGTTGTCTGTGCTAAGATTTCTCAGTGAAAGTCAAATTATAATGGAGTTCCATTTGCTATTTTTTTCTCGTTATGTTTGAAAATAACCTGCTCTTATGGACTGAATGTTTCTGTCCCTCCCCAGATTCATATTTTAAGATCTTAACCTTCAATGTGATGGTATTAGGAAGTGGGGCCTTTGGGAGGTGATTAAGTCATGAGGGTGGAACCCTATGAATGGGATTAATGTCTTTATAAAGGAGATCCCAGAAAGCTTCCTCATCTTCTACCCCATGAGAACACAATGAGAAGGTGGCTATGAACTAGGAAACAGGACTTCACTGGATACCAAATCTGCTGGCACCTTGATCTTGGACTTCCCAGCCTCCAGAATGGTGAAAAATAAATTTCTATTGTTTATAAGTCACCCAGTCTATGGTGTTCTATTATAGCAGCCTGCAACGACTAAGATACCTGCTGTTGAATTTTTTCAATAAGACTCATACATACTCTTATTCCTGCCTTTCATAGTCATGATACTACTTCGGGTAAGGGAGCCTAATAGTGTTCTCTCCTTCTGACCAGGCACCTTGTAAAGGAAGCAGACCAATGAGAAGAAAAGTCCTAGGTTTGCTGGTAGCTTATAAAACAGAAGTGATATTTACATAGAAATGACCATCTGGATAAAACTCTAAAGGACAATAACATATCAATCTTTAGCCTATGGATAGAGAAAACTGTTGGTTTTATTCTTTAAAACTGGATCTTCTTTGAAACTTCTTTGAAACAATTTTTGGCGCACGTGAACCACATGTAGTGCACAGACCCCTAAAATGTAATTTGCATGAGACCAGAGACTTTGTCTATCTGCTATGACTATCCCAAGCACCTGGTATACAAACAGTGCTTAGAACATAGTAAGAACTCAAGAAACATTTGCAGACTAAACGGTTTTTAATGGAATAAAAAGAAATCTTTGAAGATTTGAAAATATTTTTAAAAGATTATTTTTTATAATAATAGCTAATACTGGCATAATATTTTATAGCTTGTTTCTTCATTTTGGAAAGTCATAAGTTAATGATGGTGGAAAATATGATGATGATGATGAGGAGGAGGAAGATATAGAAACATATAGCAATTACTATATAACATGAATTGTTTCAAGCATTTTTGTAGGTTAGTAGTAAAACGAGGTCCTAACTAGATGGTCTCGGTCTAAAGACTGTGCTTTTCACCACCAAACTGTACAGCTATCCTATGATTATTGTTCATAATTAAATTATATTATAAACCCAGTTTAAGTGATGAATATGTTGACAGCCATCTCCAGTTTGTGGCTATTTAATCCCAACCCTTTTAAGAACATATATGTCTTAGACATGTTTACACATGTACACACGTAGGCATGTGTATACACATATAGGTGTTTGTTCTTTATGCCAAATGTCTTTCTTAAACACTGCATAATAATCACATAGAAATTAGTCATAACAAGGGTTGAATGTCTTGAAGGATTGGGGATATACTCTCATATGACTATATTACAATCTTTACTATTGACTGAAATTTTCAACATTTTTTTTAAAACAAAATATGAACAGGAAAAGAGTGGCGGAATCACACTGAGGCTTTGGTGCCACAAAGGTGGGAAGAAAGAAAAAAGTAAAGAAGGGGTATTTTGATTAAAGAAACCTTTTTACTGACTTTTTTTTTTTTTTACAATAAGTCAATGAGAGAGAGGAAGGAGGGAAAGAGAGAGAGAGAGAGAGAGAGAGAGAGAGAGAGAGAGAGAGAGAAAGAACATTGATTTGTTGTTCCATTTGTTTACACATTCACTGACTGATTCTTGTATGTGCCTTGACAAGGAATCAAAACCACAACCTTGGTATATTGGGTTGATGCTCTAATAAACTGAATTACCTGGCCAGGGCTTAAAGAGATATTTTGAATAGCTCCCTAGCTGAAACTACTCAATAGATTTTAAATGATAACAATCCTCTTTAAAGTTTTAACAATGGAATGGGCCAAGAGTTTTTAATACACAAGGGTCAGGACCACTCTGGGTAGGAAATGTGTGAGCACAGAGTTTTTAGGGAAGGCAACTCTCCTCAGTTAGCTGTCAAATTGAAATGAGTTGAAAAATATATAGTAAAGAAATAAATTTGAAAATTTGGGAGCTAGCTAGTCTCTATCTCATTGTTTTCATTTCTTCCCTTCCCCCGTCCCCTCATCCCACCCCTCTTTCCCACTGTTGGTTTCAGCTACTCTGCTCTTTTGCTCATCTGCCTTTGAGTGATCTGGGTTCTGCCACATTACCGTGGTCATCACACATACTGACCATGAGCCAGAGTCCAGTCCATGGAGCCCAGTGGTTCTCATTTGTTAGAAATAACAAGGGCTTCTAGTGCTGTTATAAAGCTTATCTGCTCATGTTATTTCTCAATATCAAATCACAGCAGAAAAACAGAATTCCCCCTCCTTAACACAGGTAGGATTGCACTTGGGAGCCTTGATGACTTAAGCAAAGATTTTCCACCTACAGCCAAGTGATTGATGGCTTATCCATCTGCACATAAAACCAATGTTTAAATCGTGGTCTGAATGGGTCAGATCACCTGCAGTTTCCAAACAACTGCATATTTTCTCCCTAAGTATAATACAAAACAATGAGAATAAATGTTTGCAAGTTAGCTTTTCCTTTCTCCCCTGTTGCACAAACATGGAAGAGCCCTTCACTGGTCAATTGTTCTGTGTGGCTCTGTGACAGACCATGAGAAGGGCTCAGGATTCAATCTGTGGTTTGTTCCCCTGCTGTCTTCACACAGCTGGAGAAGGAAGTCCATCCCAGCAGGCGTCCATCACCAATTTCATTATCATTTAGTTCTAATTATCTAACTAGACACAATGGGTTTTATTTTACTATCCTTGGGAAACAGTGTTTTTGAGGCAAAGAAAGAAAAAAAAACAAAAAGCAAAACCCCTAATATGTATTTCTGTTTTTTTGTTGAATTTCCAGCAATTTAATCTTTGATGCATCAAAGATTGCTTTCAATTTAACTTCTATTCTCAGTTTTAAAAAATACTGTGTGTACTATCTTTAAGATGTAATGTGTACATACACAGACACTTAGACATGTACCTAGGAATATATAAATGTAAATACATGCAAACTTAAATCACTTCTATTTTGAACAGCCTTCAGATCGTGGCATGTCTAATGAATAGTCAACATGCTATTTGAATTATGCTACCTCCTGAGTCCTCATTAGTGCTTACCTAGACTGCTGTGATAGATTCCTAACCAGACTTCCTGCTTTCACCCTTGACTCCTGACAGCCATTTTCTGCACAACAGCCAGAGTAATTTAAACAAGTAAACCAGACCAAGTCACTCCCCTGCATATCATTTTTGGTAGCTTTCCACTGCAATGGGAATAGAATGCAAATGCATTACCAGAGTCTACACCGTCCTCCATGACGTGAGTCCTGCATTCCTCTTTGACCCCACCTCATAGGGATACTTGGCCTTCATTTTACTTTGGGATCAAGATCCTTTCTCCCTCAGAAACCTGTTTACTTTCTCTTTCCCTTGACTGAACCTGTCTTCCCCAGATCCAGGCAGGGCTAGCTTTTTCTATTTATTTAGGTCTTAAACTCACATGACATTTCCAGGATAGGATCTCCCTGCTCATGCTCACTAGCAGCTGCCCTTCTCTGCTCTCTACCTGATTACTCTATTTTATTTCCTTAATAGAATTTATTGCTGCCTAAAATTATCTTATATACTGTTTGTAAAAATGATTGTTGTGTGGTGCACTCATAAGAATTTAAGTGCTGTGAAGGTGGTACCCTTATCTGCTCTTCCATTACTGTGCCACAGTGCCTGAGATCATACAGGCATGTTCTAGGGGCTCAAAGAATTATTTGATGAATGGATGAATACATGAACAATTCCACTTTAAAGGTGGTTTGTGTAAATTTGTTGACTTGGTGCCAGCTTTTTTATTTTGAAAAACCTTAATCATAATTACCAGTGTTGATTGGTACTTAGGGAATATTTTAGTTGGAAATAGTGTTCAATCATTATTCCAAGGAGACATTTCCTTAGCAACATCCCGGACAAGGAGTCATCTAGTTCCTATTAAAATATTTCCAGTGTTGAAAAGCTCATTCCTTATTTATACAGCTTGTTTAAATGTTAAACAATTTTAATCTTTTTTCTTAAAATAATCTAAAAGCTTCCTATTACGGTGAATCTTAGTCTTAGTTCTGCCTTGAAGTAAATTATACAAAATGTCTTTTTTCTTTTCCACACAGTTACCCCATATAGTCTTTCGGCTAATTATTTTTTATAACTTCAATGTCTTTTCATCGTATTCTTACCAGACATTCACTATTGTAATATTTTAAAAAATGTTTGCTTCCTTCTCTTTGTTTTTTTCTGATGCATTCTTCTATGCCAACATTCCTATTAAATTCTGTCACCCAAAGTGGAACACAATATAAAGCCATCTGAGTACAGAAAGAAATCCTTCAAGGGTCATAAAAACCATAAAGAGGTTGAGCATCATGAGAATTCCCTAGGAAAGAGTGGTCATTTTTCCCAATAATTTTTTTTCCACTTTGTCCTTTCTGAGAACTATGTTGGTGTTTCCCTAATTATAGACTTGAGAGAAAGAAACCCTGGGAGGTCCCTAAATTTCTCCTTTTATACTACCATGGAGATGGATAGGCTCTATAGCTGTCACTCTACCCCCCCCCCCCCCGGGCTCTCAATAGGATAGCATTCTTTGTGGGAGAAAGGGAGTCCTTGACTCCTTGACTTATGGGTCTGCTATATCTTCAGTCCAAAATCTCAACAAATATAGAAGACCATATCCTCCCATGTATAAGATGCACCATTTTTCAAAAATTTGGGGTCTAAAAGCTGGGTGCGTCTTATACAGTGGTTATAGTTTTCTTTACTTGCATTTCCCATTTTTTCATGCTTGTTTTTGCATTCCTTGTTGAAGACAGTGATTTGTCATCAGACACAGATGAGGACAGGATAATGGATGGGAGTTTTGACAGTGGTGAGGAGTTGTATGAATTTTACAATGAATAAAACTTGAGTTCAATAACTTTATGTGATCATTTTTTTTTTTCAAATTTCAGGCCCCAGAATTAAGGTGCATCTTATACATGGGAGTGTCTTATACATGGGGAAATATGGTATTTTCTCTACACTTAATATTGCCTCAAAGACCGCAGTTCATTGCTTCCTGGTCCCCTCTCCACTTCAGGAACAGCCATAGTACAAAAGCTTAAATTCATATTAGGAAAAAAGTGGTGATTCTCTTTCAAACAGTAAAGTGATCAAATGGATAATCTCCGTTCCTTGGATTTCTCTGAATGACCTTTGGTCTGTACACTTTGGATGGCAGGGAATCACTTGGCCACATGAATATGGCTTGAATGCATTCCAAGAAACCATTGAAGTCAAAATAAAAGCATACAAACAATCAAACACAAAACATTTAAATATTTTTTTAAAAGTTGGCCAAGAAAGGCTTATATTTTTTTTCTGTTCCAAATGACAGGATTTCTTAAAATCTGTTTCTGTATAGTCAGTTCTGTTTTGAAAGCCGAGACCCCTTTGATCGTATAATCTTGAGTGGTAGTGACTCTTTCATGAGAAAATAGAGTTCTTCGATGAACAGTCTTCCGTAAGCAGTGTTGTCCCAATCATGAGGTAATTGATTTTACAAAGGCCGCTGGCTTGGTAACCTCTCTGTGGCTGGCATATGGACAGGGAGAAGGAGGTGGCTTCACAAGTCTAAAAATGACACAATGCGCTCAGAATATTTTCAGTCACTGAAGTACTCACTGCCAGTGTCTTACTCAGGGCACAGAGCTGGGCAGCATTTTCTACTTCATACCCACCTCTTGGCTGGCCTCTTGTGACTTCTTTTCCTATCCAGCATTGTCTTTAATCTTTATTTTAACCATGTAAAATTTTATAGCAATAGAGATGGCAGAGAGAAACTATGAAATTTACCAGAGTGATGCCTCTGAGTACCTCATTTAACCAGTCTTACTAATAGACTTCCTCCTGCTCTGAAAATCAACTGATGTGGACGCCAGACTTCACTAAGCTAGAAATTCCAAATAGATTCAGTTCAAGATTTTTTTTACCTTCAAAGAAGTTCCTCTGTTGCTACTTGGGCACATTTTCAGGAAAAGAAAGATTTTAATACCTGGCTTATCATTTATTCTAGACTTTCGTGGTTAAGATGTTTGGAAGGAACAATTTAAATACTTCTAGTTTTTTTTCTGATGGTCATGGTGTTTTTATGTAGACAAGGAGACTTCTCTGTGATCTTTTCTAATGAATTGTCCTGGATGCATTAAGGGAATGAGGGAGGAGTGTATGTAAAAGAATCAGTAAGACAACGATGATGCTGCCTGAATCCAGATATATTGTAGAGACTGGAATGAGAATTCAAGGAGATGAGCTATGAAGATTGGTGAAGTCCAAGGAAATTATTGTGTCATCTGTTAAAAGTACTCCAGGGAGAAGATGCACAGTTTGCTAGAAGAGAAGCCAGAGTAGATTTACTTGGTAATGTGTGGCCCATCTGCCACTAATGGAGAAATCTATGAGGTAGAGCTGGCAAATGTATGTTGGAGATCTTTTCTTCGTTACTGGAATGTCAGTGCTCATTGTAAAAATCTAAAAGCTCCTAAAGACAGTGGAAGAAATCAAAGATATGCACATCTTAAAAATTATATCTCTTTGCTAAAGATAATGGACCTTTCCAGGGGAGTTTTCTATTGTTATTGCTTATGTAGAGATTTTTTTTTTTTTTTTTTAGTTAAATGTCCTTGAAAAATCTATATGGAATAGGAAGATAATAAAAAAAACACAATTGTGATAATTGGTATTTTGTGGTTAGGATCCTTAAATTGAAGTATTTATTTTAAAATCAAAGAGCTAATAGTGTCAACTGAGTCTCTTATGAAGGAGCCAATGATATTTGGTACCTGTTTTAGAGATAAGGCACTAGAGAGAACTTAGAACAGAGTAAAAATACACATAGAAACACAATTCTGATATTTTAATGAGGTAATTTCTTCATGTAGGAGAAATCAAGACCACCAGTAATTGCAAAACAACTTATTTGTTGGAAAGGTGGGAGACAGAAGACCTAATAGTTTTAATTTCCCTCTGGTTGCAGATGGTCCAAATTACAGAATGTAGCACTGTTCTGGCTTTGCTCTACTCACTTTTTTTTAAATTTAAATTTTTATTTATTGATTTTAGAGAGGAGAGAGAAAGAAGGAGAGAAGGATAGGGGAGGAGTGGGAAGCATCAACTCATAGTTGCTTCTCATATGTGTCTTGACCAGGCAAGCTTGGGATTCCAAACTGGCAACCTCAGTATTCCAGGTCGACACTCTATCTACTGTGCCACCATAGACCAGGCAGCTCTACTCATTTCCCATATAGAAATTTAGACAGACCTATCATTGTCTTTTTGTTGAAATTTGGCCCTTTCTCATGTCTATGTGGCTGCCTGTGATCTCTGTTCATCTGTTTATCACAGGTAAGCTTGGCTTGGGTTCAAATCCCAGCTCTGTCACTTACAAGTTGTGCAGTGTTAGGGATGTCACTTATTTTAGCCCACTGTTGGCAGGGAAAACAAAGTCTGAGGCTAATTGTGTGTGTTATCACTTTAATGTTGTAGAGTCTTTAATGAGAAGTGCCATCCTAGAGAAACAATAGTGAAGGAGAAAGAGCAAGGCAGCATAGGAGGAAGAGCAAATACAAAGTGGTACACTCCCAAGCTGGCTGCAGGTTTGTAACCAGTGCTGTTGGTCGCTTAGTCTTTAAAGACATCTTCAGAGAGGCCACAGGAATGATCACAACTCAGAACAGTCCACGTGTGGGAAGAGAGAAAGATTTAGCCATCAGCTCCTATCTCTCATTGGTCGAAGTTTGTTCCCCAACTCTTCTGCATTTCTGAATCATACCAACTGGTCCTTCCAGTAGCCACTGTGGAAGGCTGGACTCAAGACAGCAGCTGCCCCTTTAGTGTGACACAGCAAATGGGCACACGGCAGGTAGCAGCAAGCCAGGAGCCCTGCTGGCCAGACTTCTTGTATACTTCAGAACCAGGCAAACCAGTCTATGTACATGAATGCCAAGAGGGTCTCATGACATCTCATACCACAGTGATTAAAACAAAGCCTTTGGCGAGGATCCGGAGAGTCTGGGTGGGAGGTGGGAAGAAAGATGCTTTTATTCATGCCCATAATGACCTCAGATTCCAAAGATGGCTGCTGGGTGCAACTGGCCCAGCACTGAGACTGCCATCATGAAGACAGAGATGAACCTTCCTCTAGTAAAAAAACAACACCTCTCCTGTGGCTTACCAGACTGTGATTGGTGCTGGGAAAGCTTCCTGAAGGGTCATGAGCAATAGAAAACAAGTTCTGCATGAATCTGGGGCAGGGAGGTAGCATAACCTGGGTCCAGAAACAAGCCGTCCTTTTTAAACCTTGGTATCTTTATGCGTAATGAGCAGTAGTTGTTATTTCTTCTTCTTTCTCATTACGTGCTTCCCTCCGCAACATCCTTTCTCTCCAGTCATCTGCCCTGCTAAGTTTTAAGTCTGAGTACTTGGAATCTCCTCCTTTGCCAGCCTTTCTAAGTTGCTTCATTGCTAGTTTGCAACGATCCTAACAACCCAACTTCCAGTACGATACTTTTTCTGATGGAAGCAGAAAGACTCTTGCATGTTCCTCACCTTCCATGCAAAATATACAAGCATGTTATTTAGGTTCTCCTAATGTTTTATTTGTTTGTAGCCTTGGCAATGACTGAAATATTATGGGTATTGTTATTGCCAATACTATGGCACGGAAAGCAGAGAATATTTAAAGTATTTTTAACTTTAAAATATTTTTTTATGAATAGCAGAGTTCTTTGCGATGGAGCAAATGTATCACAGCTTTTGGTTGTTGATAATGAGCAGGTAGGAATGCTTCTTACTGCTACTGTTTTTTTATCATTTTATAAACTAAAGTTTTTTAATGTTTCCTTTGACTGTCTCACCTAAGAAGGGTACTCTGTCTGCTTAATTCAATGGCATGCGATTCCTTAATAAGGTCACAAGCTGCTCCACAATAGAGTAATAGATGATGTGTGCCACTACCCCCCCCCCCCCAACTCCTAAGGAACTGTGGTTTGACAGGTCAAGGTTGCCGTTTGGGTCCCAGGGACCAGTGCTGGATAGGGGGAGAAGGAAGTTACCATCTGAGTGTCCAAAAGTGGAACAAGTCAGACAATGGTTCAGATCCACTCTCCTTAGGGAGCAAGAGAGCTTACCACCAGCACATGCAAATGCTGCCCTTAAACACAAAGGCTGCCTCAGGTTGGCTCATGTGAGGCAAGTCAAGAGGCAGGAGCTGGGTGGAGCCAGAATGGTGCGAGATCAGGAGCAACAGACGGAAGTTCTGGACAATTGCATGAGTGTAGCTGAGGAGTGGCAACTGGCCTTTAATGGCCACTGGCTAGATAAGAGTCAGCCTGCAAGTGTCAGAAGCCAATCAAAAGTACAGTTCCTGATTGGGGTAGATGAGATGGATGACAGACTGTCCAAGTGGAAGGGACCTTTTAACAAGAGACACACCTGCTCTCATATCTCTAGCTACACACAAGCACTGAGTCACACACTGATGGGAAATCAGTATACATGTAACTAATTCTAGTTTGGTCAAGGAAATGATATAACCACTGGTGAAATTTTCCCTCTTGCCTTGGCTCTCTTCCTGCTGGGTGATGTACATATTTCATGACTAGTTAATGCAAAGTGGCATTTACAACCCCTCCTACATGTACACCTCGGCCTGTTCTTGCCGCAGGCAAAGAGCCAAAGAGCCCTCCTTTCGCACTGTCCCAGAGGATTTTGTATGCCCTCGGGGAGGGAGCCTTCATCTCTTGTTTTCAGCCTGATGACTTTTTAGCTCGCAGACTGAGTAGGGAAGCAATGTTTGGTTAATGTCAGATTTACTCTGAGCTTTGGCTGGTTAGAGCATCTTCCCAAAGAGCAGAGGTTGCCGGTTCGATCCCTGGTTGGAGCATATACAGAACAGCTCGATGTTCCTGTCTCTATCTCTCTGCCCCTTCCTCTCTTGAAAATCAATAAACATTAAAAAAAAATTTTACTCTGAACTCCTCCATCCTCAAAGTTCATGTCCTGGAAACTGTAGCTCTTCCCATGGTTTGGATATTTCACATCTACACATTACATTCAGAAAGCCAGGGTTTAGACTCATGGAAAAAAATAGCTAAGTTGATGACTAATTTTACATCAGAAGCTTTTCAACCAGAGAAATCCTGTGCTACAGAGTAAGCAGGGCCACCCCGCCCCTGGCCCCCTGCCCTTCACTTGGAACGAGATTTTCAAGTGTCTCTACGAGAAGGCGGAGGGACGGCTGAGTGGAGGCCCAGCTGCATGGACCCACACGGCAGATGGTCCAGCCGAAACAGGCGGCCTGAAGTCCTCTCCACGGGGCACTCCTGACTTAGGCTATTGAGTCATGCAGCCACTTGTTTGCTAGAGAGAATTGTTTTGTGGGGGAAACTGGGTGGTTTTTCTTGCTTTAATATGTCCGTACTAGAAGGTCGTGACACATCTTTCTTATTGTCCTCACTTTTATTTATCCACCATAAGGAATAATTTCTAACTCACTCTCCCCACTTCACTTCTTCACCACAACATATAGAACTGTCCATGCTCAAAATGAAAGGCCGTTTTCTTGGCTGAATATCAAGATTTTTCCAGATTGTCAACTCCTTAAGAGGGGAGAAGCATAAAACCCAGCTGTAGAAACTCAGAAGTGACCTAACATGATCCAGGTGTTTCCAGTTTTCTTAGGAAAGAGGGTAAATGTATATGCAGTGGCTGGTGGGTTGTATGGAGGGGTACTGCCCGATAACATTAGATTGCTGATCACAGTGTTGATAGTCGGTTGTGAGTGAGTCCACACTGTGTAACAGCTATATCTGACATATTAAGATTGGTTTTGTTAGCAGTATTCTGAAAGTCTGTGACTCTGTATTTATTCTTCCCCCTATCTTATTCAATGCTCATAAAAATGGATTTGAAAGCAGTAAACTTGTAAAGACAACACAAGGTATGGAAAACACAGGGAGTAGGGTGAAATGGGTTTTAGCCTCAGTTCTGCAACTTGTCAGCCATGTGTCTGTGGGAAAGTCTTCAATTTCTCTGATCATACTATTTTTTTTTATCTATAAAACAAATAAAATAATATTTTCCCTACTATAAAATGAAAGCATTGTGTTGGGGACAGATTGAGTTACATGACTAACTTAGACAAAGCCATAGATAAATGTGTATTTAGCGTTCTGCACGCTCATCTGCTCCATCTGTAGTAACATTCTGACCCACCATTCATCGACCAGATATAATCTATTATATTTTTAAATTATGCTTTTTAGTGGTTAAAGTTGGCCTAGTTTGGCAGAATAAACTACTTCTCCAGGATGCATACCAAAGCTACCTGCTGTATTGTTTCTCATCACCCTCAAATGCCACATACTTCTCAAAGCACTCTGAGGTCCTTAACCTGGAACACTTGCCCATAGCTCCTGTGCTTTCCCAGGACTGACAGTGCCCATGGCAGCTCTTCTGTGAGGTTACCAACTGCGGCCGATGGTCATCTGGGAACATCTTTTCCTCCCAAGGACAAGGACCCAAACCTTGGTCAGCAATAAACCTACCCACCTTACCCTCTAGAGTAAGCCACACACATGGTTCCACAATGAACACTCTCTGAGTTGAATCGCTACCTTTCTTCAGTAGCATTTGCATGGGAGGGGAAAACAGTGGTGGCTTCTGAGAAGCATCTGGTGTTGGTGGCAGATGCCATTGGGAAGGGAAATTAGAGAGGAGTCAGAGAACTGGACTGGGGTTCAAGCTTTGCACATGGCCTTGGATGAGTCGCTGAACTCTGAACCTTGCTCCCTCCTTTTTTACGATGAGAGAATAGGATGAGTTGGCCTTTAAGGCTCCTTACAATGCTAAGATTTTAACACTTCCAGTGTTATGCTACCTTCATCTAAGGTAAGGTGCTGAGAAGAACTTCAAACAAATCTAGAGAGGTTTTAAAAAGATGTTTAAAAAGGAATCATTCAGTAGGGTGATAGGAATATATTCTATTCTGAGCAATAAGGATTAGTTTACGTAAATATGGGATTCAGGGTAAGGGATTTTTCAAGTTTATCTGTGGACAGTTTAAAATAAAACCGTAGCATTAAAGGAGTAATCCAAGATTATCTCCACTTGGATTGTTGTACAGATTGCAAACTATGTTATGTACATTAATAATAAACATGGATTTGAATTTTAATAAAGCCTTTCAATTTTGGCGGTGATTCTTATTTGATATTCTTACCACACTTTTTTTCCCTTCACTTTTCATATTAGAACAATTTGAAATTATCCCTGAAACTTGAAGTATCCTTTAAAATAGCATTGTATGAAATGTATCTTTATTTGTGGGAAAGGATAGAACTCTTTTAGCATGTGTTGGGTTAGTTTTGGTTCCAAACTGCAGAACCTTCTCTTATGGAGTCAAAGTAAAGTTAGTAGGTACTTAACTGTATCTTTGGGTAGTACGTACTATACCAGATTATTTTATTGCTGGGTTCTTTGTAATTTATTGAGACCACTGTAATATGGTTTTGTTGGATCATACATAGATAAACATTTCACTTCTCTTTATGGCAATTGTACTGACTCTGCAATATAAATTTGGCAATCTGGTCTACTTTACAATCCTTTTGTCAAGATTGACTTTGCTAGTACTTCTTGAGGACTGAGAAAAAACTCAATACATTTCAGCATTCTTTTATTTTTTCTTCTTCTTTTAAATGCAATGGAAGCTTTACCAGAGGAGGTCAGCCCTTAAATGAGGAAACTACATCCATTGTCCATTTGTCCAAGTAAATTTAAAGCAGAGGGTGTTTTTTTGACAGCTTTGTTAATGTAGCCTTTTTCTTCCTTGCTGGTAATTCAAGCATAATTGAGGTCTAGTGTTGAGCTTTAAATGTGTTCTCGAGACTTGAAAAGGAAGCTTGATGAGGCGTGTACTGCAGCGTAACCTCTCAATTATACACACATTTATATGGCTATAATCACCAAGGCCTCTCGTTGTAAACATTAGAAACACTTTATAACCAGACATTGATATGAGCTGTTAGTCAGTGAAATGATGAAACTACAAGTAGTAATCAGAATATGGTCAGGGTCATCAATCATAATTAACATCACCTTTGTTCATTTCTAAAATGTCTGATATGAGCCACAATATAGATATTAACCTAATAAATTCTAAAACGTCAACTCAAAAAGGCAGACACGTTTGACATTGAGTCTAGAGCCCCCAAAACTACTCATGGCTTAGTTGAGGATGAGGAGGACTGCCATTTTTGTGGCTTGCTCTTTCAGATTCGATTAACTTAAAAGGTCTCGGTCTATCATTCAGCATGATCTAACAGCTGTGTTCAGTAAACTGTCCAAATTTGGATTCTGCTAGTGTAATAATATCTAATAAGATGGGAGGAAAATACTGTAAAGATGTTATTAGTGACCCTTACCTCCCTTTGTCCTTTCCTCCCTTCCTGCCTACTATCAATGAATTAATTGAATCATTCAACACATACTAATTGAGTCATTATCTTGGGCCAAATACGGTACTAGGCACCAGGGGAACAATGCCGGCATGCTCTCCCACTCCCCTTATAGAGCTTAGCTTCCAGTGTCATAAATGAAGATGTAGAGTATGTTTAAATTAGTTTATCCTGGATATTACCTCTCAGCCCTTAAAGAAAAAAAAGAGCAATGGGCTAAAAGGCATTTTTTAAGAATAAACTGGGTAACAGACATCCTTCTTTTTTTCTATGATGGATTGAGAATAACTTGCAAACTAGAAGATTGCTGGTCTTTTTGTGTCTTTCCTTGAAACAGTTGGGGAGATGGCTGAGAAGATAACAAAGGTCCAGGCAATTGGTTAAAAACAATATTTTGAAGCAAAAGCTCCAGATAGCCTTGCTGTGCAATTTTCCTATTTCTTAAAACCTCTTGGAATGGGTAGCAATAAACGTATCCATTTCCAGATTAAATGAACGAGAGATACGTGTGCTTAAATTCTACTGTGGATTGAAAATCATATATAGTTTGTTATACATCAGCTAATGTAAGCATAATTATGAGTAACCAATGACTAACAAAAACACAACTGCTTTGGACATTCTTTTCTAGGTCCCTCCTCACTAAGGATTGCTGAAAACCCAGCCCAAGGAAAGCTAATAAAAGATAATATAGATCCTGAAAATAATGACTGATACTAATAATAGCAGTATCTTCTTTTTAAATTTTTTTAATTACTGATTTTTAGAGAGAGAGAGGAAGGGAGAGAGACATACACAGAGAGAAACATCGATTTGTTTTGCCACTTATTTATGCTGTCATTGATTGATTCTCGAATGTGCCCTGACTGGGAATTGAACCCACAACCTTGGTGTTTCAGGATGATGCTCTAACGAACTGAGCTACCTGGCCAGGGCCAGTAGCAGTATCTTTTTGACATTGTGTTTCTCCTCTTGGGTTCTTTATCAGCTGCTGTTCCTCTTCTGAGTGTCATCTTCATTCTTGTGCAGACTTTTCTAGCATGGTCATTTTCATGTATCAGGGCCCTGTTATTGTTACTGTCATTCAGGTTTAACCAATTTGGTTTCAAAGGATACCTTGCTCCAGCCACTTTAGTCTAAAAACGGCTTGCCTCTAATTATTTATTAGTGGGGAATGACATCTTTTTTTTTTTTTATGTGCACTCTTATAGTTTAAATTTTTTTTTCCTTTTAACCAAAAAATACAAGGCAGAAGACTTTTGCCTTTGAAATGTTTCCAGATTGAAGCGAAAAAAAGAGTCCCTCATTAGCTGAAAACACAGCAGCCATCATGCATCCTGGGTCTGCTAATCCCTGGCGGCGGGGGGGGGGGGGGGGGGGGGGGGGGGGGGGGGGGGGGGGGGGGGGGGGGGGGGGGGGGGGGGGCCGGGGGAGCGGGGGGGGGGGGGGGCGGCAGGAGGGCAGCTTACCAGTGCTGTGCTTTGCCGTTTTCCTGCCCTCAGAGTTGTGAGCTGTCTCTTCTCACCCAGAGGCAGTGCTGAATCTGTGACTTCGTGGCCCAGCAAGGCCAGATTGGATTCACGGGGCACATATGATTCAGCAATGGCCTGTCAGGCTTGTTGTGACCTCCAGCAGGGCTGTCTGGGTAGAAAATAGGAGACATCCTCTCTCTCTGCTCTCTTAGAATTTAGAACTGAGGAAATTCAGAGCCTGAGCGGGTTAACTTTAGGAACTGAATTGAGAAGCCATGAGGTCGACTTGGGGCCAGGGCAGAAATTACAGGCTGAAGTTGTGAGAATGGGGAGAGACACCCTGAGCAGGAGGGAGTGGGGCTCCATGCTGTCCCTGAGAGAAAGGGAGGAACGACAGACACACGCACGCACACAAGTTCACACACAGACTCACTGCCAAGGCCACCCAATTTGTGACTGTGTTTGGCTTCCAATTTTGGTTCACCTGCGCTTCTTACTCTGGGGCACCTAGAATGGGCCATCTTTGCCCCTTATGGTAAAATGAACCTTTAAAACATCAGTGAAGTTTGATGAACTTTTGTTGAATATGATGGCACTATAATTAATAGTATTGTAGCAACCGAGGTAAACTATTTAGCTTAAAGGTATCTAATCATTGCCCCCTTGATACCACCTTCCAACTGTGAAAATTTCTTCTAAATGCCTTGACATTAGAATGTAGTTGGAAAACACTGGAAATTGTTCTCTCCACTATCAGTGTTCATTAAAATAAACAAAAAAACAACAACAACAAAGAAAACAGGTAACATCAATAGCAGCCCTCAGACGTCCATATTATGTAAATCTTTGTTGTTTCATTTTAATCAATGCTTTAAGGACCTAGTGAGTTGTTATACACGTCATAAAAATAGGCTATGAGAGACCACAAGACATCCATGTTTCATTCTCATGGTGTGATTCTTGCCATTAAATTACAGTTGAGGGGGTGGCCCATTCTGATGGTAGTTAAATGTAAAACCCTGTCTTCTTTGGGGTACAGTGAAAGAAGTTTATTTGGGAACATTTATATATATATGTGTTCATTTGTGTGATTGCTTCTCTCCATAGGATATGGTTTGGCAATAGGGTACAATAGAGCTTTGATTTTGTCAAGTGTAAGGTATCACTCACTAGAAAGGCCAATCCTCCCCCAATAAGTTCCTCTGTAAAACGCACAGCATCCGTGCTCACTCACTCATGGTTTTCTCGTGCAAGGTGTTCCTCGTTAGCTTTCTACGCTTTGGCCATCATTATTCTCTCCTCTGTCTTCACTTCAGTTACCATGGAAAGAATGGACAACTTAGGTTGGAGTAGAACATGCCATCTGAAAACATAAGATGGTAAATAACTTTTAGGGCTATAAATCACCAGGTCCAATGAAGAACATCCATATATGTGTGTTATTAATAACCATGCATTTAATTATTTTTGGTCTATATTCCTTAGTCACACACACACACACACACACACACACACACGCACACACACACGGGGAAAAAAATGCAACCTGACATTAATTGAGTTAGAAACTATTTTTTTGGTTGTTGTTCAGACAATGAAAGGGAAAAAGTTCCTGGGGTAGCATTATTCTAATAGTAATTCTTTTTCCTTCAGAACATTGACGATAGCAGGCACGCTGAATTCCGTGCTGCAGGCAGCCATGGTCCTGCAAGGAGATATTATTTGTCTCATTAGCACTGTGGGAGTGCCATGAAAGGGTCCATGACCTAGAGCCCATCTTGCTTTAATAATGGCTTAACACTCATAAAAGATTTTTAATGGCTACATGAGACATATTTAAATATTAAACACCATTCCTCTTTGTTGATTCACAAACCCCAATGAATAGGACTCCTTCGTCGTTTCCAAGGTCGAAGAAATGTGCCTGGCTTCTCACGCCAACAAGTGAACAAAACAAACCCACGAAAGAAAACATTCCAGCCCTGCCCTGCTAACCTATTTGCAAACCTGAGAAGTACGCAGCACCAGCGCTTCGTAATGCCTGAAGTTGTCTGACCAGGAATATATATATATTTTTTATCAGTTTGATACCCATTTCTAATCTTGCGTTAAGAGAATTAGGAAGATGGTCGTGTGTACATAATGAGACTTTCCCAAACGCAACTTTTTGGCTTTCATCACAATGTGGTTCCTTTGCTCTGGTCTCTCAGCCACAAGGTTGCGTCTGCCCAGATGGATTATGCTCCTACTTGGAAGCACACTTGGGTGCACATATCTCAACTTGAACCAATCAACGCTCCTGAGTTTATCTGTGCATTTAGATCTCAATAAGGACTCATGAACCTGGTGACAACGAAGCTATTTTCCCAAGGCTTTGTGATGAAGTGTAACATCCCAGGAGAATTAGTGCTCAGTGCTCGGTGTCATCAGGGAGTCCCCCAAGATCAGCACCTGGCATCTCATTGCCTAATTTTGTGATAATCCCATGTGGATGACAAGACGGGAAAGAATTGTAGTTGTCTTTCTTTCTTGCCTTCTGGTGTGGTGATTGGGCCTATAGGTTTAGAGATGGTTTTATTTACAGAAGAGAAAATTGAGTTATAGACTCCCTGTCGTGAGCAAAGCCACTTGGGGAGAATGATGCTGGGAAGGTATTCTCAAGCTGAGAGCTGGGCTATGTGAGACCAGAAGCACTTGGGGTTTGGCAAGCTTTGCAGTATATTTCAAATATATTGGGTACAGCGGGGCCCCAAATGTATTTTGCTCAAAGCACCATTTCCCTTTCATTTTCCAAAACCCATGTATATTCTAGGGAAATTTAATCTGTGTGTTTTGGAATCATTTAACCCTCATTCATTAAATATTGCAAGGTAAATACTAGATCTGGGTTCAAGAAATCTCTTGAGCTCTTTGATAAGTGGTTTTTTCCCTTTGAACTCAAAAGTTAAATTTTGCCAACTTTGAATGAACCATGAACCCAGGGTAGTTTGGAGTTTACTTCTCAAATTATCTCCCAGCCAGTCTGTAAAGGTTTACATGTGTCTAGAATAAAGCAGTGATGGGGACCAGGCTTTTGGGGGGCCTGCTGACACCCATTTGATCTGCCAGTGTTAGATTCTCCCCCAGTACAGCCACAGCCCCATTTTAGACCCGCTCCTGCCCGTGCCTGGTGCTTCTGAACCTCATGGTCCTCTCTATACTTAAAATGATGTGTTGTTTATCATGGGGTTTTATGCATGAAGTTTTATTTTAAGACCTTGCATTGATATTGTATTTATATTCATTACTGAGTTCTTTGGCACCCTTTAAATTTTGTGCCT
Organism: Saccopteryx leptura; assembly: GCF_036850995.1. NCBI lineage: Eukaryota > Metazoa > Chordata > Mammalia > Chiroptera > Emballonuridae > Saccopteryx > Saccopteryx leptura. The sequence goes on along the minus strand of NC_089508.1, from coordinate 46,101,056 downwards.
GAGGCCCATGCCTCACTAGTCTTGTCCTAGTCCTGACCTCCTTTCTAACCTGGGGCTTTCCTGTCTTCTTCACCCTGTGGCTCACATTAAAAAAGTACACAGCCTCTGGACAAACAGACAAATAGCTCTTCCTTAGAGGGATTGGTGGAGGGTGGGAAGGGCTTGGGAAAGGGTCTAGTTAATCTTGAGTTTGTCTCTAATCCATTTGAGACACTTCCGTGTGCAGGGAGGATGGGCATGGTGGGTGAGGAATTCTGCTCTAGCTCACCCTTGACTTCTGGTTCAGCTGGGTTTTCTCTTGCAGGGGACAGGATGGTCTGTATGTGTGTCCAGCCACATGCCCCTTTTCCCATCTGTCTGAGTTAGTGCTGAGGCCATAGAGGTTGTAATTTCCCTCTTTTTTTTTTTTTTTTTTCTTTTTCCATTTTTCTGAAGCTGGAAACAGGGAGAGACAGTCAGACAGACTCCTGCATGCGCCCGACTGGGATCCACCCTGCACACCACCATGGGGTGACGCTCTGCCCACCAGGGGGCGATGCTCTGCCCATCCTGGGCGTCGCCATGTTGCGACCAGAGCCACTCTAGCGCCTGAGGCAGAGGCCACAGAGCCATCCCCAGCGCCTGGGCCATCTTTGCTCCAATGGAGCCTTGGCTGCAGGAGGGGAAGAGAGAGACAGAGAGGAAAGCGCAGCGGAGGGGTGGAGAAGCAAATGGGCGCTTCTCCTGTGTGCCCTGGCCGGGAATCGAACCCGGGTCCTCCGCACGCTAGGCCGACGCTCTACCGCTGAGCCAACCGGCCAGGGTGTAATTTCCCTCTTGTCAGGAAGTTTACTGCATAGCGCAGACTAAGAACCGAATAAAGATACTTGCTCCTAGGACATAGTCTTCCCTCCACCCAAATGATCATTTCATTTTAATCTCATACAGATTGGAAACAAGAAACATTTCATCCACTCTGTTATCACCCCAGTGATGATACCTAAGGGAGGATTTGAGCCAAAGGAAAGGGAATAATTTTGAGTTCACACTCAATATTGTTTTCAAGATTGGCTTTAAATTCAAGGTGTTCATATTCACAGCTGTTGGCTCAATGAAAACAGTTATTGCCAGTAATGACTGAATAGTGCCAGACCCTATGCTGAGTCTCTTCTTAGGTGCACTGTGTCATTTAAGCCTTCCAACAGTTTGAAGTTAGAACTATTATTATTCCTATTTTATAGATTAGAAAACTGAGGCTTAGAGATGTTAAATAACACTTCAAACATTACTCAAATAGGTAATAGTGGGATCCAGGTCTTTCTAACTCAAAAATCCTGGTTCTTACTAGTTCTTCTGCATACCTCCTGTTCTTTAGCCCACATAGTAGAATAGTCAGTTTCCCCTCAACTATAGGGCATGCTAATAGCAGCATACTTCATGCAAAGACACTCTGTGAGTAAAATGCTATAATTCTTTTAATTTCAATGTGGTTTTTTTTTTAGATCATAATAAAAAAATCCTCATTGTCTAAATTATAGCAAAGCCAATTCCTTTTTCCTTCCCATATCACAGCCTTCAGACTATGTTTCAGAAGCCACAGTACCCGGACCTAAATTTCTAGGCAGTTGTCCCTGATCCAGTTTCTGCAAGTCTAGACGGGATCAGACAGAGAGCAATTTACTGTAAACGTTTTGGGGATGGGTTGGGGTTTAGGAACCTCTAAAGAATTCACATTCATCTGGCAACATGAATGTCTGTGCATTCTCCTTAAGATCCTGGATCTTGAAGTCCTGCGTATTCTTCACAGGCTCCTGTTCCGAGCACACTATGGACCCTGTGAGGAATTCCCAGATTTGCTCCAGTCCTTCTGTGCTGGGAAGGCTCTTTATCTGGCCTCCAAAGCTCTACTGAAAGATTCCCCTGGACAATTTCTTCAACCAAGGCCCTAGTGTACAGACTTGGCCAATTTCTTGGACAGCTGATTAGAGAACACGGTGCATTGGGAACTGCCAGGTCCTGTCTTCATGTGGGACATTGCCCCTAGCACCGACCTTGTAAAGTTCAAATGAGGAGGCTTTTAAGGGATGGATTTTAAGGCTTCAGCTCACAAGGCAGCTTAATGGGTCTGGTATTGAGAGCACAGCAGCATGTGTCCAGGACTAGTTATATAAGAAAGACTCTAAGAGAGGACAGAACATGGTTTTCTACAAATAAATAAGGCAAAAAAGGCAACACTCACCAATGCCACAGCTGGGACACAACTATGAGCAATGAATTTCTCATGCTAACAAATCCAAGCTCTTTGGAAAACAGATGCTGAGAGCCCTGGGACTGGCACTGGATCTCCGCTGGCAGAAGCTGCGAGGCTCAGAGATGGAAGGGTATCTAGAGACCATTTGTTCATAAACACTGCTGAGGGCCAGCAACCTGCTTTAATGCCCCGCCTGGGCTGCACCGACGGGCCCCATCCGTGCCCCATCCGTGCAGCCTTTCCACAGTGAGGAAGGCAGACGTGCAAGGCTTCTGCAGCCCATGCTCTAGAGAAATAATTAAACAGTTTTTCTTAACCTCTTGAACTTTTCATTTATTATTGCTATCCATTATGTCTACCTTCTCAAATCACAGAATCACGAAACTGAGCTCCGGGGTCAAGGGTTTATTGTTTAATGGAGATAGAACATTTTGTAAATTGCACGAAGTCACAATGTTTATAATAGAAGCTTCTGGTGTACTGAATCTTTTCCATTTAACAAACAGTGAGCTTTAACATGTGTTCTTCCTACATAGCAAGAAATTGGGGGGTAAGTGCAGTACTCTGGCATGAACACATTACCAAATCTTTCCTGTAAACCAAGTGACATCCGCAGTCAAATAAAAACATTCCTTCCACCAAATACCAGGAAATGCTAAAAGTATCACTATTCTTCTAAGGTCATGCTAAAATGAAGTTTTGGCTTTTAGAACACAGAGTAAGAATGAAGAAGGCCAACATTTTTTGTCCAGTACACATTTGCTGCTACAAGTCCTCAGGGACACCCTCCTGGTTCAAATATGAACATGTGTATGGAGAATTTTTCCTGGGATTTAACTTTCAAATGAAAAGTGTAAATATTTTAAGAAAATGTACAAATGTTAAAAAATATTCCTGTTGTCTTTGTTTTTACTAGAATTTGTACTTTCAAGTCAGAAACAGATTTGCTTAAAACAAAGCAAACATCCTCAAAAATGTACCCAGCCAAAATAACCAATGTATAAATACCTAGAATTGACAAAATATGAATATTCTTCAGTAAAGAAAAAAAAAAAAGAATTGAAAGTCCTTTGGGAAGTGATAGGAAAGAATGTTTTAAACCTAAATGGTTAACCCTTTGTGTTGAAGAACTAATCAGTATTTTTAAAGGAAACAAATGTGTGTGTAACACATTCCCAAGTGTTTCTTTGGGGACTTTATTAAGTTAATGCTACATAAAATCTTTGGACTCTAAGCGTGGCTGATAAAAACCAAAGTAAAAGTGACTTTCCATGAGTAATTAGTATAGCAATTTTTTTTAAAGGTTTAATCATTGGTTCATGGGACAGAATGTATTTTTGGCTCATTTTTATGAGGTCAAAACACTTACAATCCTTAAATTTTATGTTTGTAATAGTTCGGGCCAATTTCTCTGCAAAGTCCTCCCACCTCCCAAGTTACACTTTGAAGGCAATTCTCACTCAATTTTTTTTTCACCAAGTTTTCAAAATAATTTTAATAGTATTTAATGTTTGTTTCAATATACTCCATTACCACGGGTCAGCCAAAGCCTCTGCAGGGACTCAGTCCCGCCATTTCTGATTGGCCAGTAGGTGTCACTGTGGGTTTGGGTGGTAACCCAATTGATCACAGGGAAAAATGACTGATGGGGGAGGGGGGAGGGGGGAGGGGAATAATAAAAGGATGGAAAGGAAAATATAAAAGCAGGCTCTTAAAGGAAAAAAGGTTAATTAAAAATTCCTCATGAGTATATAGACCTTTTCTTTAGGAGCTCAGAATTGTTTGTACCACCTTCCCAGCTCCTTTAGACACTTGCATTGAAATGAATTCATAGCATCTAGTGATGCTGAATTAGTCACCAAAGGTAAGTTCACTGGATAAAATAGTCATAAAGATGACCAAAGTTGAAAAGTGGATTCTTAGAGTTCTTTCCTAATCCCTTAGGCTTCCCCTTTGTGCTTAGTGGTGATACATCTTTCCAAATTATAGGTACCTTCACTTAACCTCAGAAATGCACAAAGTCTTCCAGCTCTTTGGTAGGCCAGAGGCTCGTGGCCCAGAACAGGATTTTGGCTATCACTGAACTCAGTGGTAAAATAAATTCTGCTATTTTATTAATTGAAGAGGCATCTTGGTCTGAAAAGTTGGTTCTTATATCTCCTCCAAATCTGGGTTGTTCATTTTCAACAAAGCTTGCCTATTCAAGTCACATATCCTTTTGAGTACATGGAAATTCTTAATAAATAAAATTTCGATTGGTAAAATTAACACATATTTCTTGAACAACTGTCAACTTTAAGAATGGATGGCTGTAAAACCTTCCTGCACAGAGAGGAATTCACAGCTGGTCTAATTTGAATAACAGGCTGTAAATTGATTTCTTTCTTGGCTTGTTACATGAAAATGACATCCATGTTGCTGGTGCAGCGAGCAGGCGATTTGTTAAGAAAAGATACACGGCTTGAATTCTCCAAATAAGGCTCAGCACATGTGTAAAACATTGTGATTTTAGTAGAGTTCTGAAGAAAACAAAGCCGAAAGGAGTTTTGAAGAAAAATAGAAATCATTCTACATTCTGGAGAGCTTGTGTCTCACTATACCTAGTGTCTAGCATGTCCTCTGTGCCACCCATCTCAGATCATTGACTATCAGCTCATGATAAAGTTGTAGTATCTCATTGCTGGAGGTACCATAACACAAGGGGGTTGGAAAAAAATTTTCAGCTCTGTTATGATACTCCTGCAATTTCTGGCTGGTTTTAGTTCCCCCACTTTTATGTAACAATAGGGTTCTTAATGATATGATACATTCTTCTAGTGCTGTTTCTAATTAAGAATTAAAATAATAAAGCTCAGGTAAAAAAAAAAAGAAGTTGATTAAAGGTACAGGTTCAGAAATATTTAGAAAACTTGGCTGCAGAGTATGAATGTTTTGTTTCTACCTAGCTTAGTCATCCATTCACAAAGCGAAATCATTAAGTATGGTAAACTGATTTGGTTCCATGGAAGATAATACAACTGATGGCTTATAACTCTTAGCAAAAGTTCTTTAGAATATCCATGTGTTTAAATATATGTCCCTTTTCCAACTCTGAGAAGACTATTTCATTTGTACAGAAGAATGTATCATTAATGTAACATCATTTTCTCTGGTGCTGAGAGGTAAAGATTTACCTTTGCTTAGGATTTTTGGCAGAACCTGTAGGAATCATAGCAACAGTCACTATCAGCACAAGCAGCTGATGGGTGTAGGGTGGGGAGAAATGAAAAAAAAAAGAGAGAGAGAGAGGGATGTTAAGGTTTAAAACTATTTATCCAGGGTAACAGAGCATCAACAGAATTTTATTTTCAATTACCCTATTTTCCCATGTATAAGACGCACTCTTTTTGAAAAATTTGGGGTCTAAAAGCCTGGGTGCGTCTTATACAGTGGTTGTGGCATTTCAAATGCCATAGATGGAACTGAGGATGAGGCGATATATGAAGACAGTGATTTGTCATCAGACACAGATGAGGACAAGCTAATGAATGGGAGTTTTGACAGTGATGAGGAGTTGTATGAATTTTGTGATGAATAAAACTTGAGTTCAATAACTTTATGTAATACATTTTTTTTTTCAAATTTCAGGCCCCCAAATTAAGGTGCGTGTTATACATGGGAGCGTCTTATATATATATAATATATATGGGGAAATACGGTAGATGTATACATCTTGGAAGAATGGAATCCTTGGACATTGGTTTATCCTTTGGAAAATGCCCACCAGTTTCATGACAACTTCTTAAACTCTTGGAAGAGTGATAACTGTTTCCTCTGAACTGCTATGCTCTTTGTGTTTTGTGACTGCTATTAAGCCCTTAATCACATTTGAGTGGATATTTTGTGTATGTGTGTGTACACACTCAGACTTGTGTGTTTTCCCAACTGGAGTCTAGTTTCTCTAGGACAGGATTGCACGTTATATATTTCATATCCCTTAAACCTTCTGCCTTGATACAAAGCATTTGGTAGGACTTCAAGGAATCTTGGTTGAATGAATTAAAATTATAAAAGATACTTTTGTTTGGCAAGCATTGGTACTACTAGATTACTTTAATGTAGTTCATATAAATAATTCACTTCTTGTGGTTTCATAGCCTGATGTGATAATTGTGCATTTATGTTTTTTCATATATATTAATGGGAGCTATTAAAAACTAGAAATTGTTTCTAGGTTGGTGGTCTTAAGACTGGTATTGAATGAAAAAGACTTGAGGTAAATATTAATTATGAAAAGAATAAAACTTTACACATTGCTTTGTTAAAGTTTAGCAGCTTATGTGTATGATTTTTCTATTTGTTTCACAAAACACAACAATAAAATATTAATTTTCTTTAACTTTAGTATTTAATGTAAAAAAAGGAATAGAGAATAAAGGGATAGAAGTAACCAATCTGACATTGTGATATTTCCCTTCTGTAACATTAACTATTTTATTTAAAAAGTGTAGCTTCAAAATGAAACTATAAATATGATGACCTAAATTAAAAAATTAAAAAAAGTATTATGCTTTGGTACATCAGGTTTTGTTATTGTAAGCTAGATGATCTTATGTTTCTGTTGGGAAAATATTTTTAGAAGTTACTTAAAAAATTATAGAATAAAACAAAATCATTATTTATAATTTTTTGGTGGGAGGGGGACAGTGTAAGGAAAAAGTGGAGAAAAGACTAATGCTTTTGTATAATGATTTCATTATCATATTTTTACTTTCTTTGTCATCCAGGGGAAACTCTAAGGATATGTCATGAATTCCTGAGCCGCAATAAATCTGTGAATGTCAGACTCTGTGTGTGGGTAAAATGGATAATTTTCTGACCTTCAGTAAGCTTTCACTAGAGCAAAGGAAGTCCCTCCACATAATGTTTCCCCACTGCAAAACACTGGCAGGAAGCCAAAGTATGCCCTTTGGCAAACCTCCAGTCTGGATGGCTTTCCTGAGCTAGAAGACATTCATGAATCTGCCCAGTCCTGTGATTTTTTTTTTTTTCCATGCAGAAAGCCTCTGGAAAGAACTTTCCAAGGTATAACCTGCTGAGGGTGATGTGAGAACACATTAATCATGAATTTCTTCAAAAGAAATGTGGGGCTGTCCTGCTCTAATTCAACAAGTTCCTCCTTCCTACTCAGTGTGGGCCACAAGTCACAACAATGCTGGCAGATACCCTGGACATGGATCTAGCTGAAAACTAAGGTTATGATAAAAACAACAACAATTTGCATTTTCTGACCCTTGGAGATGAGGTTCAGCCTTGGTTGGGTTTACTTCTGAAAGACAAAACTGATAGTAATTAAAAGATATTAGTAAATATATTGTTTATTCTTATTTTCCTAAATTCTATCCCAAACTATTCCCATTACTGTTTATAATTAAAACCATTTTCATTTTAAATTATCACAAGGTAGAATTATCTTTGAGAAGAAACATACGGTTAGTGTAGTACTTACCAACCTTAGAAGTTGAACGTATTTCTTTTTCACTTTTATTTCAGCTCTGTTCATACTACTGGTTGGCTTGACATTGTTTGAGAGTAGCTGTTTAGTCATTAGTGGCCACCCAAATTTTTCTGAGTGTTCTCTCTTTCTCAGATGGTTCTTGTTTCCCAACATCAAAATAAACACACAAATAAATAAATCTTACAAACACTTAGGTAATACTTAAGCCTTTTGGTGGGTTTAGGGCATTTCAGAATCACCTGGGTGTTATAATAAAATTTCACACATATTTATGAATAATCCTCCATCTTTTGAAAATAGCCAAATAAAAACCAGCCAGGTAAACAAATGAATTATTGGCCTAGAATAGACCCCTTACTGGATAGAATAATATAAAAATAAGTACACTAAAGAATACCTGAATGTTTTTCTCTTAAGACTCAAGTGTCTGGGTAATTGAGACTTGCTTAGACATTTCCAGAAGCTGACTATTTACCTATTTTTTAGTGTTTTCTGTTGCCATTGCATAAATTTACTTCATTACCCAGCTAATTCACATGACTTTCTCTGCCTCTGCCCATGGCATTCTCTTAGCTTTGGACATCTCACTGAATTCACTCAAACCCAGTTCATCTTTCAGAGCCCAGATAAAGTACACTGCCCCCCCCCCCAAGCCTTACCCCACCCTGGTCTAATAGAGGCTCAAGCCTCCCAACTCTTGGGGCACTTTGGGTGATTCCACTGGTAGTGACATATCCTGACTTGCATTGGAATTATTTATTTGTATGACTTACAAATAGAAGGCAAGTTTCTTGACACTAAGGATCATTTCTCATTTGTGTTTGTATCCCTAAAATATTTAGTACAAATTACTTAGCCAACATTTGTTGAGAGATTATAATGTGAAATTATCTCAAATGCTGGCAATGAAATGATCAGATTCTTTCTTTAAACATAAACAGTCCTGTAGAGAATATAAATTATAGTCTTGTTTCACTCCCTTTAATCACTAACTATTCATTTGTTTATTCATGCTTTCAATAAGCATTTCATTGACTTTTAAGGACAGCACTTACTCTGGGGCCAAAAGGGCTTGACAAGAAGTAAGAAAAGACTGTAATTAAAATTAAGATCACAAAACAAACTTTAAACGATATGAGTCTTGGTGATAACATATTAGCAAAGAGGTGAAACAGGTGTTCTGGGTACCATGCTCCAGATATAAAGGTCTTATTCTCTCGCCCCATTCAGAACAGGTCTGAAGGGCCATCCCATCTTCAGAACTCTCTGCAGGGTTCTAAGGCTTTCATTAAAACTGCATTGTAGCTCACTTTCCCCCATACCCAATTCTACTTCCTTCCTCCTCTTCTCTTCCTTTCTACAGGTGTTGCCCTCAATGGCTCATCCTGGTAACTTCCTGCATAACTATTTCTGTCTCACAGTTCACTTCCTCAGGTCACCCACTTTGCTTCCCTGCTATACCCTAACCTACTCCTATGATTTTACTGTCACTCCCGGTATAAACAGTCCTTCTACCAGATTCAGCCCCCTGCTGAACTCCCACCAGCCAAGCAAGATGTAACCTCCCCCCAAACTACAGATGAAGGAGTTGGCCAGGTGTTCAAAATTAGAAAGGCAAGGAGTGAGCAACAAAGCAGGAATCAGGAACTCAGCTGAGAAGCAGGCAGAGAATGTACCAAGTGATATCATTTATAAAGAGGCTGTGTTGGGTTCAAGTAGGTAAGTGGATTAGAGAAAGGAGGTGGTGAGCCAGGCTGTTATTGACAACCCATAAAGGAAAACGTAGGTAGCTCCAGCATTGGTAAGCAATGTTTTTTTTTTGTTTTTTTTTCTTTTTTCTTTTTTTTTTTTTTGTATTTTTCTATAGCTGGAAACGGGGAGAGACAGCCAGACAGACTCCCGCATGCGCCTGACCGGGATCCACCCAGCACGCCCACCAGGGCGATGCTCTCCCCACCAGGGGGCGATGCTCTGCCCCTCCGGGGCATAGCTCTGCCGCGACCAGAACCACTCTAGCGCCTGGGGCAGAGGCCAATGAGCCATCCCCAGAGCCCGGGCCATCTTTGCTCCAATGGAGCCTTGGCTGCAGGAGGGGAAGAGAGAGACAGAGAGGAAGGGGGGGGGGTGGAGAAGCAAATGGGCGCCTCTCCCATGTGCCCTGGCCGGGAATCGAACCCTGGTCCTCCGCACGCCAGTCCGACGCTCTACCGCTGAGCCAACCGGCCAGGGCCAGCAATGTGGCTTTATACGTGTGAGGGGACCTAAGTGATAGGAAAATAATTTTATTCTGTGTGTGTGTGTTTTAATTTTATTTAGAAAATTAAATTTAATGGGGTGATATTGATCAATAAGAGTATATAGGTTTTAGGTAAACATTTTTATAGCATTTGAACTGTTGATTGTGTTGTGTATTTCTAAGGGGTTGTATCTCTTCGTTGTGCTGGAACAGAGTTTGTGATATTACCCAGAGTTAATTCATGAGAGAAGAAATGATGGACAGGAGGAGTGGGGATCTGTGGGATGAAGATGTAAAACTAGAAGCCCCTTGTGGTGATTTTCTTAAAAGCCAGCAGTATGGTTCACCTTCAGAGTATATACCCTGTTAAGATAAACAGTACCTGTAGCTATGGCCTTTCAGTATTGGGCTGAAGTGCGAAATTGAATGTTCAACTGTATTTGACCTACAAAAATGACAATTTCTTTAGTATAATCTATTTATTTATTGACTGTGTTCCCCACTTGAATGTAAATATTATTTTTGTTTAATACTGTATCATAGCACTCAGTATAGTGTTTGGCACCGAGCAGGTACTCAGTACAACATTTGGATGTATTACAATAATTCAGTGAAGCATTGCCCTGGCTGGGTAGCTCAGTTTGCTAGAGCATTGTCTTGATGTGCCAAAGTTGTGGGTTCGATCCCTGGTTAGGGCACATACAAGAATCAAGAATCAACCAATGGGAATGCAGACTAGTGCAGCCTCCGTGGAAAACAGTATGGAGATTCCTCAAAAAATTGAAAATCGAACTGCCTTTTGACCCAGCTATCCCACTTTTAGGAATATACCCCAAGAACACCATAGAACTATTCCAGAAGGAGAAATGCACCCCCATGTTTATGGCAGCATTGTTCACAATAGCAAAGATCTGGAAACAGCCCAAGTGTCCGTCAGAGGACAAGTGGATTAAAAAGCTTTGGTATATATATACTATGGAATACTACTCAGCCATAAGAAATGATGACATCGGATCATTTACAATAACATGGATGGACCTTGATAACATTATACAGAGTGAAATAAGTAAACCAGAAAAAACTAAGAACTATATGGACCCATACATAGATGGAACATAAAAATGAGACTCAGAGACATGGACAAGAATGTGATGGTAACGGGGGTGGGGAGTGGGGTTGGGGAGGGGGTGAGGAAGGAGAGAGAGGGAGTGAGGGGAGGGGAGGGGCACAAAGAAAACCAGATAGAAGGTGATGACAGACAATTTGACTTTGGGTGAGGGGTATGCAGCATAATCAAATGTCAAAATAATCTGGAGGCGCTGGCCTGTTGGCTCAGTGGTAGAGCGTCGGCCTGGAGTGCAGAAGTCCCGGGGTTGATTCCCGGCCAGGGCACACAGGAGAAGCACCCATCTGCTTCTCCACCCCTCCCCCTCTCCTTCCTCTCTGTCTCTCTCTTCCCCTCCCGCAGCCAAGGCTCCACTGGAGTAGGGATAACCCGGGCGCTGGGGATGGCTCCTCTGCCCCAGGCACTAGAGTGGCTCTGGTCGCAACAGAGCGACGCCCTGGAGGGGCAGAGCATCGCCCCCTGGTGGGCGTGCCAGGTGGATCCCGGTCGGGCGCATGCGGGAGTCTGTCTGACTGTCTCTCCCCATTTCCGGCTTCAGAAAAATACAGAAATAAATAAATAAATAATCTGTAGATGTTTTCTCAGAACATATGTACCCTAATTTATCAATGTCACTGCATTAAAATTAATAAAAATAAGATAAAAAATAAAATAAAATAAAGAATCAACCAATGAATGCATAAATAGGTGGAGCAACAAATTGATGTCTCTCTTTCTTTTTTCCTTCTTCTTCTCTCTCTAAAATCAATAAATTAAAAAAAAGAAATAAATTACTTAGCCCCAAATATTTTTTACCATAATTTTTTATATTACTTAGGATTCCATTCAATTATAAGTAACAGAATTCCAACTTATGTTAGTTAAGCAAAGAGGAAATTTATTGGCTCAAACAACTGGAAATTCCAAGGGTATCAGGTACTGGTTTCAGGAACACCTAGATCCAGGAGTTTGAATAATGTTATAGAGATTTAATCTCTTGCCCTTGTTCAACTCTGATTTTTTCTCTGTGTTGGCTTTATCTTCACAGGAAGCAACTCTCTATTTGATGATTCCTAGCAGCTCCAGGTTTACAGATACTAGCTTAGTAAACTGAGAAGATAAAAGTCTCTTTCCCAACAGTTGAATCAAAACTCCTCACCTTGACTCTTACAGAATCTAGAGGATTTTAGCAATATCTGAGGAGCTAGGAGAGGGAGTTAAGTCCAGCTCAGTCCATTGGACTGAGGATGGGAGAGATAGTGGTTCCCCTAGGAGCATCGTGCTGTTGTTATCAAAATAATAGCTGACAGTTAATGAGCACTTACCTCCCAGGCACTACTCTAAAGGTAATTCCCTCAACAGCACTATCATCATCTCTACTTTATACAAGAGTCAACTGAAGTACAGAGAAGTCAAGTAACTTGCCCAGAACCACATAGCTGGGACAATAGAGCCAGGATTAAAATATAAACCAGTCTGATTTATCAGCCTTTACTTAACCAATATAAAGCTCCTAGAAAAGGAGTTAAGGAATAAGAAAAAACACGGGTGTCTACTCTACTTTGCTTATTAATTTATAGACCCAGTGGTTTGGTAGCATCTAATTCACGGTGGCAAATGGAGAGTTACTGGTTTTCTTGTTGTCAGATCATTGCCAGGGAGGCAGTTTTCTCTAAGAAGTCCCAGAAGTTTTTTGGCTGCTAAGAAAGTGATTCCTGACAACCACAGGTCTGTTTTTTCATTTCCTCCCACATCCTTCTCTCCAGCTTGATGACTTGTACCCAATTTGATTCTGTTTAAAAAATGATATTTAGAGTGTCTTTAATATACTCAAATAAGAACACACTCTATTGCTGTTTTAAAATATTATTAAATTAAATATCTGTATTATGTTTTGTTTGGATCCTTTCTAGCATTAACGTTCCAGTAGCTTCTGGAGATGTATGAGTTACCCACACTCTAGTTAAACTTTTGGGTGCTGGAATTGATTCCCTGGTAAATGCCATAGCTCCCTTTGTCCCTCTATCTCCTACCCATCTTCTTGAGAGTAATTATCAAAGCTTATTTCTAACAACATAAGAGTAATGAAGGCTCAAGTGTTCTATTTTACCTTAAAAGAGGAAGCTCTGGAGAAGTAGAGAAGACAAGTCCTGCAAGTCAGTCCTTTCATCCGGCATTGATGGGGCTTGTCTTTGAGTGAGAACATCTGATTGCCTGTACAATGGGAGTGAAGTTAATGAAGGATTTAGGTCAAGTTTTCCCCAATAAGGCTGGTGCTTGGCTTATGCATTTATTCATAGCTGTTGGACTGATGGTTGTAACCTCTGCCCCTCTCTGCCGAACAGGATCTTCTGTATCTTCTTAGGTTCTGCCTTCTCATGACATGAGCTCTGTCCTGCCCTTGCGTTGTCTTTAGCACTCAACATGTCTAAGGGATTCCATTTCAGTTAGTTCAAAGTCATCAGACACTGGTTCATTCATAATTATAGATGAGTTCAATGTTAGGTCAAATGAATTCCCTTATCTGATAAACTGTGGCCAGAGGGCAGGATCAGGTGGTACTAATGTGGATCTAGGACCACCCCACATGGAGAGCAATCTCATGGAAGAGTGTATGTGTGCAGGGACGGAAGTGGAGGGAGGAGCATGGAAATGACAATATGGTTGCTACATTATCTAAAGTCATTCCTCGTTATAAAACAAAGCAATTTCTTAACTGTTATATCCACGGGGAAAATACAACAACAGCTACTTTTTATAATGATCTATATATCACACTTAATCCTGAAGTGATTTGAATTCTCATAGATTAACTAGTCATGAAGGAGATTTTATAGTGAAAGGAGGTTCATTTTCTGCTTCTTTGAAAATGGTAACTACGGCATGCCATACAGATAGCTCTCCATTAATCAGAACATTGGGTTATTCCCAATAAGTAGTCACGTTGCACAAGAGACTTTCCAGCATCTGTCATTAAATATAATTGCATGAAATAGAACAATGTAACATAAAAATAATCATTTAAATTGCCAAATCAAAGTCCTGCTATTAATAAGGAAGGAATGCTGATTGGCAACAATTAAATGTCAGGCAATATCCAGTGCTAATGAGGATGTTAGGATTCGCCTGTATTGCAGGTGAGTGGGTAAGCTGCTAGTACAGACATTCCAAAGAGCAATATGTGATATGTAGTGAAAAGAAGTATACGTGTCCCCCATGACTTTGTAGTCCTAATACAGATATATTCCCCAAGAGAAATTATTCAATTGTCTAAAGAGGGAATATATAAGCATGTTCAGTGCAACATTACTTACAGTAACTGAGATGGATTGCACCTACCTGTTTATCACTGAAAGTAATGAATAAGTAAAATGTTATGATGTATATTCTACATCATAATATGCAGCAGTCTAAGGTAATAAATTAGATTTATATACAGATGTATTAGTAGATATTAATAAAAGTATTGAGTGAAAAAGTAACAAATAAAATAGAAGCTTAATGCAGAATCAGGTACTGCACAAAGCAACACTCACTTGCTCAAGGACACATGGATACCAAGGACAGACAGTGAACACACTAGAAGAGCTGCCTGTGGGAGGGAGGACAATGGGAATGGTTGTGAGGGATACAGGGGAAAAATAGTCAATTTTTTTCTAAAAGAGAGAGAGGGCTTTGCACGGCCAGGTCAGGTGATGGCAGTGGACCCCAGCTAAGGAGTATGATAATTCTCAGTGTTGTATACCTGAGGTCCAAGAAAAACAATACGAACAGTGGAAAGGGGAAACATTTGGCTAGCTTAGTAAGGAAACCCACTTACCTGTGGGGGAAAGCTACATGCTAGTGCTCTCTCCTTCAAATTTCCCCCTTCTGCTGCCAGCACTAACTCTGGGGCAAAAGTATTCTGGTCTTTGTTACCCCATGTGGAATCATTGATGAGGTTGAGTGTGCACAGGAACAGTGATTATGAGACATGGGAAACCCAGGGCTCTGGATGAAAACCAGCAAGCAGACACCAGTTCTGACACCTGTGACTCTTCAGGACCTTGATTTCCCCCTTGGACAACTGAAATGGTCTGCCCTGGCCAGCTAGCTCAGCGGTAGAGCGTTGGCTTGGCATGTGGAAGTCCCACGTTCAATTCCCAACCAGGCCACACAGGAGAAGCAACCATCTGCTTCTCTACCCTTCCCCCTCTCCTTTCTCTCTGTCTCTCTCTTCCCCTCCCACAGACAAGGCTCCTTTGGAGCAAAGTTGGCCCAGGAGCTGAGGACGGCTCCATGGCCTCTGCCTCAGGCACTAGAATGACTTCATTTGCAATGGGGCAACACCCTAGATGGGCAAAGTGTTGGCCCCTGATGGGCATACTGGGTGGATCCCGGTTGAGCACATGTGGGAGTCTGTCTCTCTGCCTCCCTGCTTCTCACTTCAGAACAATACAAAAAAAAAAAAAAGTGAAATGGTCTGAGTTCAGCTCTTCCTTCCAGCCCTGAGGGTCTTTGGTCTTCCCTTCTTACAAGCTCTTCACTGAAGAAAAGTTTGTGTGGAGAGATAGTGCTCAGAATACTAGCCTTCTCTTCATCGTGGCCTGGCTAAGGAAACAGCCCGCTGCCCTCCACGACCCAGTAGCCAAGTGCACGTGGAATCTCCTTCCAGTCTCCTTCCTGTTAGATAGAGGAGTCAGGCAAACACGTTTGCTCTGATCCTTTAAAAAATTTCTCCTTGGAATTCTCCTAAGGAAATGTGATATGCAGAGATAACAGAAAGAATTGGCACATTTAAAGATGTCACTTTGGGGGCTGTTTTGCCATTCCTTTAGGTGATTAATTGTGCAGAATCATCTGAAGAATAGGAAATAAGGTAGAATTACACTTTGTACAGAAACTCTGTGAAAGTAAACTTCTCTTTCAAAAGACTCAACCAACAAAAAGCAACAACATTCTAAAAGAAAGTACCCTTCTCATAAATGACTTCTTTTATTAGGTAAATATTGAAACTTCCCCTCTCCCTTATTTCTCCTAAATATTTTTGTTTCCCTTTTAGGACTGTACTATCTCTTGCCTAGATAGACATGAGCATTTATTATATAAGCCAAAGCTAAATGGCTATTTAAAATTAATATTAACATCCCCTCCTTTTCTGATGGCCTCAGCTCTAAATTGCTTCCCAAAAAGCTCAGTGCCCACTCCACCATTCATAGTGATGGGTTTCATTAGAGGAAGACTGTCAAGGGGTTATACGCAATATGTAGGTAGCAGGATTATGTTGCCCCAACAGAAAGAAAATGCCTTTTGAGCTCCAATGTTGAAGTGTACATTTGCATTCTGCATGATGAAGGAAAGCCTGCTTTAATTCTTCTGAAGGTTTGTGAGCATTTCCTACAGGGACAGAGGTGTCCTCCCCCATGGAAGCAGCACTTTATGGCACGTTATACGGTCAGTGGTCAAATTCACTGCTCTTCCCCCAAGGAAGATCCACCTCTTCATTGGTGATTACTGCAAAGGACCAGATGTTTTCCTTTAACCTCCTATTGGTTCTAATCTCCCTCAATCTTTGATCCCAGCCCTACTTGAAAGTAACCCCTCATTTAGCTACTCTTGGGTGGTCCTTAGTGGAGATTTAGTTAATTCTAACTTCTTGCACAGTCTTCCCCCATGTGCTTCCATGCTAAAATTCTACCTTTCTAATTGCTAAGAGGAAAATTGTTAATCCTTTTGATTCAGGGAGCAGTGTAAATAGCCTTACAATTGGCAACTTAATTGAAAAACTCAGAAATTGCTGACTCCTCGTGGTACTTCTTTAATAGCATTTCCTTTCCCATTCTTCATTTTTTTTTTTCAAAATAAAATTCATTTAAAATGCATTTACAAAAGACTAGCTTCTTGTTATCTCTCTATTCTAAGATTCTGTTTGGATTTCATGCATGGTCTCAGGTATTTTATTGATTGTGATAGATCAGTTTAATGGGTTATAGAAAATACTCTCTGGCATACAGGAGGGACATGTGACACTGACTAATGGGAAGTAGAAATTCTTCTCCCTCCTTTCTCCCTTTGTAAGAATAAACATCTTAAATTGCTAACTCTTAGACTCCAAGGGTTTTCTAAGATGCATATGCCAAGTATCAGTGTGAGTTTTGGCGATTAGGTTATTCTGTACTGCAACTGGTATATATTAGTATTCTCTTGACTTCATTATCAAAAACTAACCAAGCAAGATAGTTTTTTGAAAGAGATTTCCAGTTTTGTTTTGGGTTCAAAAAAGCAAATTCCTTTTTAAAAATTCTGAGAATAAAATAGTTCCTGGGTTTTTGGCGGATTCCATTGATCTTACTTATGAATTGAGAAAAGGTCAAGGATTCTGCTTATTTGTTTTCCATAGGCACTCTAAATTTTAAAAGGTTTGGAACTTTTAAGGGACTTTTAAGAGACAATTTGTTACAGATGCATTAACATATTGAATTTATGTGAAAGAATGAAGGCCAGGCAAAGGATATTGGGTTTATTATTTATTAGTGGAGCTCGTCAAAACTTCTCTGTTTTAACCAAGTGGTGGTTTGGCCCCTATTCAAGAAGCCATCCCCTATTATTGCTGTCCCTAGCAATTAATGTACACTGTGAGGGTGAGTATGCCTTTATTCAACTATATTGGATTCTAAACTCTGCAGGTTTGTCTTGCCTCTGTTCAGACTGGACACGATGCTTCCGGGTAATTATTTCAAAATGTGTGCTATACTTGCTTTCTGCTTAGAGTAGAACTCGTCAGTGAGTTCTATAAATTGTGCCGAGTCTGAGCCTCTCTCCCTATCACATCTCATTTCCCATCATATGACCTTTCTCAGTGCCTCTTATCATCCTCCTCCCATATGGAATACTATTCCCTCATGGTCATATGGCTTACTTCTGCTCAGTTTCCATCTCTTCATGAAGGTCTTTCCTTCCCGACTGTGTTAACTTCAGTTATGATAAGCTCTCATATCACCATGTTGTTCATATCACATGTCAATTTTATGATAATGTGTTATTTGATTGTCTTTCTACTCCCCTATTTTGAGAAATCTGTGACAGTAGAGATGAGGTTGAATGTTGTTTGTTCTTATTTCTCCAGTGCTTAAGAACTTGCCTGGTACTGTTTAATAAATACTTGTAGGATGAATAAGAAAATGAGTGAATAAGTGAACGGGAGAATAACAGTGAGTTTCATTTGACTTATACCTGACAATTTCATTTATGAAGTCAATATTATTTATTCTGAAGCTCATACTTCTGGGTGTATCTGCATCTGCTGTCTTATATTGTTAAATTTCTAGAGGGCAGAGAAAGGCTCTTGGTCTTCTGAGACAAGTTTCTCTTGCTCAGTACTCAATGTAGTCTCAGACAGTGGTGGGGTTGTAGGACAGGGGTTGTAGGACAGGCATACAATAACAGGTGCTCCCTCCTTCCAGTATAGAGAAGTGTGTTGAAGTTAAAGAAGTGGAGAAGAAGCAGAGACAACACAAGAAGGCAAAAGCAGCCTGAGAGGTCTGTGAGGAGGTCTGTGGATATGTGGACCTTGGTTGATAACTCACTGGAATCTCAAGGCTGTTAGTGCATAAAAGTCCTTGGTTTTCCCTGAGCAGGAGGCTGCAGTGGCCACCTTCCTGCTTTATCCCCCTAGTGGAGAACGTACCCTCTGCCTCTACTGGGATCATAACATAACTGTCAAAGTCGTGCAGCATTAGCAATGCATATTGCTAACTATAAACAGTTCTGTTATGCAAGGATATAACTCAAAATGGGCAATTAAAATGGACTATCCCAAGTTCCAGTTGCCTATCTTTCCCTTTATTCTCAAATTTAGTCTTACGGATCTTCTGCTCCTTTTATTTTTTTGAGTTCCGAGGCCCTCAGTGTGGCCCACAGAGGCCCTGACCACACTGGCTGGGCCCAAAGAACAGCTGTGGATAAGTGACTTCTGTTTAAATAATTGCTTAAACCCACAGTTTCTTATCAGATTATTTCTGGCAAAATCCAAAGTTTCTTTTAAAAATTAGTCTTTTGGAACAGAAGCTAGAATCCAGTATTTAAAACTAGTTTAATAACATTCTCCCATTTTGCTATTACTTTGCATTTTTAATTAATATTTATTTTAAACCCATGTTCTTGAGTAATTTAAATCAAGGATTCAATTTACCTATATCTTCTACCGACACTTACCAGTGTAGAGTTTGTGTTGTTGCATCGAACGAGAGAAACTTAACTTTTAAATAAGTTCATCTTTCTGCTGATGACTTCCAGGGGGGAAACATATAATTTTACAAAGTTATTTCTTCTCTACTCTACCCAATGCATGTCAAATTTAGAAACAGAACTTGGAAAATCTTACACTTTCCAAATGAATCCTGTGGTAAATAGAACTTTGGCCCTATTTTACCTCACTGCATATGATAGGGCTTTTAGAAAGCATTTAAACATAGGTAATAATATGTCTCAAAGGCTAGAACTATTGATTTATAAAGTTAGGTGTGAATAAAACCTGAAGATAAATACTGTATCATTAAAAAGTGAAATAATATTATTTTGATTCATACTTGACAATTTTTGAAAGAATGTTAAGCTCTTACATAAATATATGGCCTCCCCAGCTGTTCAAATAGTATGATTAATTAAATGGATTCTGTCTGAAAACCAACACTGGCTCTTGTTCTCAAGTTGCAAATATGTCCAGTGGAAAGGGAAATGGAAAAGTGTTTCCCTGGTATCTACTGCATTTGAGGCAAAGAATTAATATTGTTGAAATTCCAATGTATTCCTTAGTATGTGTTTGTGGTGTGCATGCCTGTGTGTATTGGACTTTTTTAATAGCAGAAAACTTCACCTATAAGGAACTCAGCTATTTGATAATCTCATCAATCCAGAACAAAGCCAAGAATTTGTTAAAAGCTAAAAAAAAAAGAGACTTCTTAGAAGTTCAAGCTGAGGTGATCAAAGACTACTTACATCACATGCATTCAAATACAGTATAGGGGAAAAAATGTCATAGACTTTCAATTAAAATATTATCTTTCTTTATTTTAGGATAAGTCAAATAACTTGTGTAGAGGATACAAAGCATGAAGGGGAGGCTGGGGCTGGTTAAGTTGTTGATTGGAACTGGAGAGTGGAAGGTCTTAATTCAGTATATAGTAAGGAGTCAACAGAAATTTTTGAGAGGAAAGAGATAGTATCAGACACATTATTATTATTATTTTTTTAGAAAATTAACCTAAGTGCATAGACTATATTGCAGAGGCTCAACATCAAAGGCAATTACTAAACTGGTGCATTAGTCCAGAGACTATGGCACTGAGTCCAGATGAGCAGTAATACAATTCTGAACAAGGATAGGGAGGAGAAAAAACAGTCTTAAGAAATGTTATAAAGTTCAATAAAAAGGACTTCGGGATTGTTTGGGTTGGGAGGCAAAAAGGAGAGGAATATTGAAGGCATCTTAAAACATAACATACAAGTCTGTGATAGTAAGTTGGTGCTACTGACAGAATTAAGAAACGGGAGAAAGAAATAGTTTGAGTAGAGGAAGATGGTAAATTCAAGCCTGCAGTTTGAGTTCAGAGTAGGATATCCAAACGGTGTCACATAGGAGCTGCAAATGCAGAGGGGGACTGTGTCTCCAACCAGGCATTAAAACCGTAACAGCTAATATTTGCCAATTTCTTAAAAGGTAGAAAGCACTTTCCTACACATTTTTCATGTATTTAATATTCACCACTGTCCCATGAGAAAAGTACTATTTTTAATGCACTTTAAAATTTTATTTTTAATGAATTAAAATGTAAAATAATCATCATAGAAACTCAAATCATACATAAATGCGAAAAATTCAGAAGAAAGAATAAGGGTGGTAAATTAAGGGAATAACAGGTTTTCCTTTTCTAAAGAATGTTTATAGCCAACCAGAAGCAATTGAAAACAAAAGACACTTCAAGAGGAAATTTATAGCTGCATGAAAAGGAGAAAACATCAACACAACAGCAAATAGAAAAAAGAACTAAAACAAACAAGCAAATATCACCACCACCAATAAAACATAGAAAACCTATAGCAATGAGAGCCTTTTCAGGAGAGGAACCATCTTGCCCGCTTTACTAAGATTTTTTTAATAGCCTAGTAGATAAATGATGTTAAAATAACACTAAGAAAATAGTTAAATGATAATTCAGGTAATCTTTCAGGAAGGCAGAAGACTGTGGTTTCTATCATGGTTAAAATCAAAGGTCTTTTGCACAATGGATTAAGTTGTAGTGTGATCAATAAAGTCAGCAGGTCCACTTGAATTGTTCTATGATGGGTTCCATGCTATCGAGTTTCAGTTCATGTTTGTAACAAGTGAGGTGGCAGACCTTCCTTCCTAGGCAAGCAGGGACTGGGCCCAGCTTGAAATTCTACCAGCAGAGACTGGTATTGGAGTGGGTGTGGGTTTTCTGCACTTTGAGGGCTCTAATTAAAGGGGAATTGGAATCAAAGTCTGAAATGAGGGCTGGGTGGGCTCAGGAAGTAAGGGAAGTTCCAAAACATCTAGTCCCAGGGTAAAGGATGAAGAAAACAGAAACCAGATTTAAAACAGTGCTATCAGAGACCGTCAGGCAAGATGCAGTAACAGGGTTTGAGAGCAAGGGCCTGATAGGTTTCTAGCAAGTGAGATGTAGAAGGTACAAGATTTTTCTATGGTAACCAGGCTCAATGAGCAGGTTAGGGATCCTGAGAAGCAAGCAGGATTCAAGAAACAACCCAGCAGTAAGATTTCTGGTTTTCTGTTTTTGTTTTTTTTTCTACTATATATTAAGGTTGAATGTAGCCAGAGGAAAAAATAACTTTCAAAAAATGGAAAAGGAAGGGGTCATTTTTCAACTCAGTTTATGAGCATTACCTTGATACCAAATCTTATCAAAATTAATACAAGAAGTGAAAACTACAGACCATTATCTTTTATGAACAAAAGTTCTCAACAAACCATAAACAAATTGAATGCATAACATATAAGAAGACTTGTATAACAACACCAAGAGGTTTTTATTCCAGAATTACAAGACTGTTTTAACATTCAAAAATCAATCAGTGTAATTCACTGTATTAACAACAACAATAAAGAACAAGAAAAAACATATGATCTTTTTCAAGAGATCAAGAAATACATTTGACAAAATTCAACAATTATTTATATTTAAAACTTTCAGCAAGCCAAAAACAGAAGGGCATCAATTAGTCTCACAGCTAATTATGATACCTAATAGAAAGAATGTTTTCTTCCTAGGCATATACTAGGCAAGATGACTATTGTTATCACTCCTGTTCAATATTGTATTAGAAGTCCTGGAAAGAGCAATAAAGCAAGAACAATAAATAAAAGGCATTCAGGATAAAACTTTAATTACTCATAGATGACAATATTGTACATAGAAAATCCTAAGGAATATACATCTGATCATGCAGATTGCTTCCAGCTATGATATTCCATAATCCTTTCACCTTCAAACATCTTTAAATTTTTGTGTCTCTTGTCTCACATTTTTCCAGGCTTTTCTCATAGCCACAACAGCATTTGAGGTGAAGTATGTTTCAAATCTACTTTGCATTTTTTCAATGACTAGGGGATTCTCTTGGTTATCTTATTGTACAGCAGGTCCTTGAGTAATGTCATCATTTCATTCAACGTCATTTTGTTATAACATTGATGAGAAACTAGATTCCTGGCTGGGGCCACTGTTTGTCTGGAGTTTGCACATTCTCCCCCTGTCTGTAGGAGTTTTCTCCTGGTGTTCTGGTTTTCTCCCACACCCCAGAGATGCGCACATTAGGTTAATTGGTATATTTAAATTGCCCCAGGCTGAGTGAGAGTATGAATGTAAGTGTATCTTGTGATGGAATGGTGTCCTGTCCAGGGTTGGTACCCACCTTGCACCCTGAGCTGTAAGGATGACCTGTACAAAACCACTAATTTTGAGTGATATCCTGTAAATAGGATGGAAAATGATTATCTTACTTGTTTTTATTATTCTTTCTTAAACATATGTATAGCTCACAATGCTTTTAATGATTAATATTAGAAGTGTTTGGGGTTTTTCTTTAGAAGAATTTGGTGATGTTTTTGTGACTGGAAATTTGCCATGGGAATTTAGCTCTTACATATATCAATTAATCTGTGGTAAAATTGGTTTTAAGTCACTGTGCTTAATATCATAGTTTCCAAAAACACTTGATGACCTTAAGATAGAGAATTTTAATCAGTCCCTGATTTATGATGTTCAACTTATGATTATTTTTTTTTATCTGAAGATGGTGTGAAAGCGATAAGCATTCAGTAAAATTATATTGTGAATTTTGAGCTTTGCCATCTGATACTCTCTCATGATGCTGGGCTACAACAGTGAGCACAGCTCCCAATTAGGTGCGTGATCATGAGGTTCACTGACTAATACTTTACAGTGTGCCATGTTGTCACTGGTTTTGGATATCGTTTTCTGAGCATGTTCAATGTAGGATAGGTTAAGGTAGATATTTGGTAGCTTAGGTGCATTAAATTAAGGTGACCAACTTTTTTACAATGAAAATGAAGACAAATATAATTTGAAGAAAACAATATCGTAAATAAAAGAAACATTTTATTCATTGCAACAATAATACACTATAATATGATAAATACATAATAAAAACATTTGTAATATTTTATATTGTAATTATGCTCACATGCCTATTAATTTTTAATAATAATTGTAAGAAAAAATACTCAGTTAGTAAAACTAAATATCAAACAAAAACACTAATTTGGAGTGATATTCGGGTGTATTTATCATTTTCTAATTAAAAAACATCTGTTTTATGCAACTATTTAATCAAAATGCATTATTAATAGATATGGTTTAAAGTTAGATTTCCACTTTAAAACTTGAATTTTGGTAAAATACTTGTAAATAAAATTATACATATTTGGAAATTATTAAATAGATGATGAATTAATAAAATGTGAATTATGCTTACCTGTACTTGTCTATGATTGAATATTCACTGAGAAAGAAATAATCGTGAGTCTACAATGTTGTATGTGTCATGTCGTGTTTCAATAAGAAGTACACGAAGCCATTTGCTCACTCAGTATATCACGTGCTCTCTCAAGGTCTCCCGGGTGAAGCGCATGCATCTCATAATCACGTCTCACAGCACTGTGCTCATCCTTGATGAATCGTCATGTCAAATACAAATACATCACATCACATGCAATGGATCAACTCTGCATCAATTAAATATGGACATTTACAGATTAGTCTTCCAATATCAAAAAGGAGGATATGTAAGAGGACACTTTTCGAGGGAGGACGGAACTTATAAAAGAAGGACTGTCCTCCTTAAAGGAGGGAAATTGGTCACCTTAATTAAATGCATTTTGACTTACAATATTTTCAATATATGATGGATTTATTGGGAGGTAAAACTCACTAGAAGTCAAGGAACATCTGTATTTGTACCTGCTCCTACTGCAGCTACCCTGGCCCTGGTATTAGCTTTAAAATATTTGCAAATGCCTATTGTGAATAAAGGTATGGAGATGGAATTTTCCTGCCACCATTTTTAAAATATATTAACTATGTTCTTGGACTAGCGTAAGGAATTGGCCAAGTGAAATGAATAAGAGACATGATCCTTGCTCTTACAAACTTTATAGTCAAATGAGGAAGAGAAAGAACAAATGATTATGAGTATAATAAGTGTAACAAAAACAAGGTGCTAAGCTGTGTTCAACAGGACTGATCATGGCCTGAGCACAAGACAAATCATATTGGAGTAGAGGCCCTGTTTTATAATAAGGGATTTGGCTGGACTTTGGTCACTGAGAGGTAACTTCTAAATTCTTAGAATTTCCTGAGTGATGTATGTCTTTATTATTCATGGTGAACCAGGACTGTGACTGGGTTTATGCTAATGAGATGACTCAAGGTGGGGGTAGCTACTCTGGAAGACCAACCACATGATTAGAACTTTGGGACTTAACTTGCCAAGGGGGACGGGTTGCTGGAGATTGAGTTTTTTTCCATGACCAATGGTTCTATCAATTGTATCCATGCAATAAAACAGGGGTCGGGGACCTATGGCTTGGGAGCCAAATGTTGCTTTTTTGATGGCTGCATCTGGCTCACAGACAAATCTTTAATAATAATAAAAATAATGTTAAAAATATAAAACATTCTCATGTATTACAATCCATTCATTTCCTACCGCTCATGTTCATGGTTGCGGGTGGCTGGAGCCAATCACAGCTGTCTTTCAGAACAACACCAAATTTTTATTGGATAATGCGTAATGTACATAGGTCATTGTGAGGTCAGGAAGTAAACTTCCCTCCTTTTAATCAAGTAGTCAGCTAGCTAATTGCAGAAACCCTTTTGACAAAGAAGATGGCTAAAAGAAAAAAAGATGAGGAGTAGCA
Source organism: Saccopteryx leptura (assembly GCF_036850995.1). Classification (NCBI taxonomy): domain Eukaryota; kingdom Metazoa; phylum Chordata; class Mammalia; order Chiroptera; family Emballonuridae; genus Saccopteryx; species Saccopteryx leptura. The sequence goes on along the minus strand of NC_089508.1, from coordinate 46,075,533 downwards.
TACTTTTCAGCAGGAATGGACAGAGGAATTCATCTTTGTGGAGAGTGTCTAATATAAAATGATAAAATTACATTGATGAAATGGTCAAATATAAAGTGGCACTTCCATACACGCCATACTACATTTGCATAGAAATATCCAGCGGGGACAGCAGGAAGAAAGCATGTCAAGAGCTACTGTGCAGAGTGCAAGTTAGTCAGCAGCAACTCTGTCTTTGGACCCATCAAAGTGACTGGAATTCAGCTAGCTTTGCTGGTGCTTTAGCAATTGTGAGAAATAAAAAGCCATTCACAGATGGAGAGTATGCCAAAACATTCATGCTTGATGTTGCCAATGAACTTTTTGACAACTTTTCGGATAAAGACAAGATAATCAAATGAATAAAAGACATGCCTCTGTTGGCAAGAACTGTTCACGATTGTACCATCATGATAGTAAATCAAATTGAGGCAACACAAGTGAAGGATATAAATACAGCACCATTCTTTTCTCTTGCTTTGGATGAGTCAACAGACGTAAGCCATTTATCCCAGTTCAGCGTGATTGCAAGGTATGCTGTTGGTGACATACTACGTGAGGAAAGTTTTGCTGTTTTGCCTATGAAAGAGACAACAAGAAGGGAGGATTTATTCAAGTCTTTCATTGAGTTTGCTAAAGAAAAATATCTACCAGCTCTGGCCAGTTGGCTCAGTGGTAGAGCGTTGGCCTTGCATGCAGGAGTGCCGGGTTCGATTCCTGGCCAGGGCACACAGGAGAAGCACCCATCTGCTTCTCCACCACTCCCCCTCTCCTTCTTCTCTGTCTCTCTCTTCCCCTCCCATAGCCAAGGCTCCATTGGAGCAAAGTTGGCCTGGGCACTGAGGATGGCTCCATGGCCTCTGCCTCAGGTGCTAGAATGGCTCTGGTTGCAACAGAGCAATGCCCCAGATGGGCAGAGCATTGCCCCCTAGTGGGCATCCCGGTTGAGCGCATGTGGGAGGCTGTCTGACCGCCTCCCATTTCCAGCTTCAGAAAAATACAAAAAAAAAATTTACCGATGGATAAATTTATTTTGTTGTGTACTGATGGTGCTCTGTGCATGGTGGAGGAAAACAGAGGATTCATAGCGCTTCTTCATGAACATGAAAAGAGACCCATCCTAAGTTTTCACTGCATCCTACATCAGGGGGTGCTTTGGCTCAGATGTGTGGCGAGCAGCTTGGTAAGGTGATGTTGCTGGTCATTCGGGTGGTCAACTGTATTGTTGCCCAAGCTTTAAATGATTGCCAGTTTAAAACACTGCTGGATGAAGTTGGGAATAATTATCCTGGTCTGCTTCTGCACAGCAATGTGCATTGATTGTCAAGAGGGAAGGTGCTCAGCCATTTCACAGCTTGTCTGAGTGAAATCCGGACTTTTCTTGAAATGAAAAATGTCGAGCATCCTGAGTTAGCTAACACTGAGTGGCTCCTGCAGTTCTACTATCTCGTGGACATGACTGAACATCTGAACCAGCTCAATGTGAAAATGCAAACGTTGGAAATACAGTCTTATCCCTTCAACAAAAAGTGTTTGCATTTGAAAACAAGCTGGAACTCTTCATCGCTGACATTGAAACAAATCGTTTACTACACTTTGAAAAACTGGAAGAGTTTAAACATGCATGCACAGCAAGTGACCCTGCTTAACATCTTGATCTCCAGCAGCTAGCGGGTTTCACATCTAATCTCCTGCAGTCATTCAAAGCGTGCCTTGGAGAATTTCGTGAGCGTACTCGTCTTTTTTAAGTTCATCACCCATTCACACGAGTGTGCAATGGACAGCGCTGACCTGAGTTACATCCCCGGTGTCTCCATCAGGGATTTTGAGCTATAAGCTACTGACCTGAAGGCCTCAGACATGTGGGTGAATAAGTTCAAGTCACTGAATGGAAGATTTGGAAAGATTTGCATAATAGCAAGCAGAGTTGGCAAGCAAACACAAGTGGGGAGAAATGGAAAAACTTTAACCCGCGGACCAGCTGATTGTCAAAACTTGGAATGCGCTTCCCATCACATACCATACACTGCAGCGTGTGAATATTACTGTACTGACAATGTTTGGCTCTATGTATGCATGTAAGCAGTCTTTCTCCCATCTAAAGAACATTAAGACCAACCTACGATCACATTTAACGGATGGAAATCTCAACGCCTGCATGAAGCTTAACCTCACCACGTATCAACCAGACTACAAAGCCATTAGCAAAACCACGCAGCACCAGAGGTCTCATTAATGATAAGAAGTACTTTATTCATCATTGGTTAGCAACAGCATAACAACGTTATTAAAAAGAATTCAGAGGCTTATTGTACTTTAAAAGTGTTGGTCTTACATAAAATGCACACATTTACTTGTATTTAGTGTTAAACATATTGTATGGCTCTCACGAATTACATTTTAAAATATGTGGTGTTCATGGCCCTCTCAGCCAAAAAGGTTCCCAACCCTTTAAAAACCTCAGTAAAAACTATGGACACTCATGGCTCAGGTGAGTTTCCTGGTTGATAATATGCCTTGGTATGCTGGAGGGTGACAGATCCTGAGGACATGGAAGCTTTGCATGTCCTCCCAGACCTTGTTCTATGTATCTCTTTATTTGTCTCTTTTCTATGAAACTATAGCCATAAGTATATTTCTTTCCTGAGTTTTGTGAGTAGCTCTAGTTAATTATTGAACCTGAATGGAGAGTGAGAACCCCGGAATTGGTAGCAGGTTGGTCAGAAGTGCAGAAGGCCTGAGAGCTCCAGAGCTTATGGCTGGACTCTGAAATGAAGACTGTGCCTTTGACCTAACTCTGGGCAGTTTGTGTCAGAATTACATCGCAAGGCCAAGTAATGAGAAATTCAGTTGTATTGACAAAACTGAGCCAGACTATGGAAGACTTAGACATCAGGCATTAGACTTGGAAAGGGAACATGGTACAATGTAATTTATTAAGTGCTTAAATATATCAGGAACACTTCTAAGCATATTTTAAGTATCTTCTCCTTCTATTTTATCTCCTCTATCCTAGGAAGCATTATAAATTATTTTATAGATGAGTACTCAAAAACAAAAGCCACAAAAAATAACATACACTGAACTCTTTGCTAGTCTGAGGTTTACCACCTGTATGCTGTTGAGCTTGGAACAACCATAACTTTGCATCATCTGAGTTTTCTCATCAGTTCTTCTATCCCTAAGATTTTATGATTTCACATGGTTAAAGTATATTCTGAAAAACCATATATTGTTAAAGTAGTCCCTAAGAGCAAATTTGATTTTGGACATTTATTTGTATTTTCAACAAATATTTATTGAACATCTGCCATGTACCATATACTAGGCTGTGTTCGGAGCTATCTGGATAAACAAGATCTAAGTCATTCCTTCAATACCTGTAGTATTGGGTAAACTATCTTTGTATTTCAAATGAGATTATGTTTAAATGAGCAACCTGAAGGGAAGAGAGTAGATGACAAAAAGAAAGCAGATTGCACTGTGGTGGCTGAGACTGGGAGTATGCATCGCTTTGCTGTTAGGAGGTTGAAAGATCAAGTAGAGAGGGACTGCTAAGGACAGACTATGGGCATGTGAAAGCCAAGTGTTTTTTTAGGCATTTGGTAGTGATTTTGTGGAGGAAGCCCCACAGTAGTTTGTCTGTGGGTTTTGTATGAGTGACAAGGGAGTCAGGGCAGTCCTTCTCTACATTCTCACTCTCACCTGACTGTACCAGTTTCACAGCCTAGAATAAGAAGGGACCTTCAGATTTGTAGAAAACTCAAGCAGGGGAAGAGATAAGCCTGTCTGGGCAGAGTGACATTAAATGTGCGTAAAGATCATATCAAGGTTTCAAAGCTTGGTAGACCCCCCAGAATCATTTGGGTTACTTTTTTGAACATACAGATTCAACCTTAGGTGTTTTTTTGTTTGTTTGTTTGTTTGTTTTTTATAGTGAGAGACAGAGAGACAGGCAAGAAGAAAGAGAAATGAGAAGCATCAACTCATAGTTGCGTCACTTTAGTTGTTCATTGATTGCTTCTCATATGTGCCTTGACAGAGGAGTTGGGGAGCTCAAGCCAACCCAGTAACCCCTTGCTCAAGCCAATGACCCTGGGATTTAAGCCAGCGACCATGGGATCATGTCAATGACCCCATGCTCAAGCTGGTGAGACTGTAGTCATGCCAGTGACCCCAGGGTTCCAAAGCTGGGACCTTAGCATCCTGGTCGAGGCTCCGTCCAGTGTGCCACCACTGGTCAGACCCACCCTAGGTTTCTAAGACCAAAATTTCTAGAAGAGAAGATGTACAAATAGAGCTTCCAAGGTGATTGTGATGCTCTGCTGGATTTAAGAACCACTGGTTTACCTGACTGGAGAATGAGGATGGTATGTAAGACTCAAAGAGATTTGTCCTCAAGGGTGATCACTTTATATTGCTTTCATGACATTATTTTTTCTGAATGGCTCAGTTTGTTTTCTAAAGCTATTGATTTATGGATCCTGCTTTCCCCTTCTTTCATCTGTGGATTTTTATTTTCTGTTTCTTTTGCTGGTATCTGAAATCTTGGAAGTTAAAGAGATGTGTTTTGCATTTTGGGTGGAGGGTGTTTTTGCCTTGTACAGTAGACATAGATTGGTGAAAAATCTCAAAGATTGAATGGAAGGTAGATTTTACCCATCAGAATCATTTGAACTAACCAAATCAACAATAAATCACAAACTCCAGATTTTTGTTTAAAGGGGAGGAGACCAAGGCAGTGGATGTGCAAATTAGCCAGGCCACGACTTGCTGGCTCTGGTTCATTTTGTAAACAAAAGCAGGCCTGAATTCAATCAAACATTACTTGTTAAAGTAAACTAGCAAAAAGCTGGTGAAAATTAAAGTAGAACAGAAAATGGTTTCAGTAATTTTATTCTCCAGTTTTTAGCTTAAAAAAACCCAAAAACTAACCCACCATTTCATTCTATGGTACATGTCCCTCCTTTCATAAAAATTAGAGTATTTTAGTTGTGTCCATATTAAAAAATGTTACCTGTAGTATTGGGAAAATTATCTTGAAAGTAAAATTCTGAATACTATCATTTGTAGTTTTGACAGTATTATTGTAGACTTTTAAGGACTTTTTAAATGAGAGAAATGGGACTCAATAGGTTGGGTAGCTGAAAGATGAAATTGTTTGATAAATACCATGTGTTTGGTATGCTATACTTGTTTAAAGTGACACTGAGAGATTAGTTGTTTCTAGACATTTTTTGGTTCGGTCTTTAATATATACATAGCCATTCAGTTTTTTCTCAAAACTGAACAAAGCCTGAGGGGTTTTCCTCTATGAGGCTAGAAACAAGTGGACCATTGCTTTGGCCTGCAGTGGAGTTTTCCACTGAGGTGACAGGTCTGAACTTTCTCCAAGGGGGATAGTAGGAATACCATCAAAATTCTTGGATGAAGGGAAGTTGTAATTATGTAGTCTTAACTTAAAAGCTTCAGTCAGAATTTTCTATTTTGCCATGTAGAACTATCATTTGGGGGGTTGTGTGGGGTCAGGGATCTAGAAGATCATTTCTAAGAGTTTTGGGACTAGGTGTAGCTGTCCAGCTGTCCACCTAGGCCAAAAGTATCCTGAGTCATTGCCTGAAAATCCCTCCACTTGTGAACTTGTGTTATGTTCCAGCAACTGCAAGAGGTGTTGATTCATTTCAGGCCTCGTTTGTCTATGAAGTTCAACCCACCACAGAGGGATTCAGGGGAACTACACTGTGGACTCTCGGCCTGTGATTTATGTTTTCCCTGTGCTTTTTATCCGTTTTCTCTGCATCGTTTTCAATGAAGTAGACATAAGATGTGTTTGGCCCAAAAGATAATGCACGATACCTTACCTACAGTGTAGAACAAAGGTAGGAAAGATCTTGCAGGCACAAATCAACACTGTCAATAAAACACCCACCCAAGTGAAACATTGACAACAACATTCCTCTGCTCTGGAATCAGATCCCAGAGGCTAACACAGCCTCCCTGAGGACGTCTCACTGTCATCAAAACATGGCGAGTGAGAACTTGGGCATCTTCCTATGCAGGTACATCCGTTGATGGTAGAATATTGAATTTAGGGTAGACCTAGTAAAGCATACTCCCTGCCCTGCCACTCAAAGCTCTTATGTACTAAAAAAAAAAAGGATTCATTTCATGCTTAATGACGATTTGGCTATAAAATAATTACTAACTACTCTTGTTTAAATGCTTTTATTGTGGGTCCTCTTGGAGACAGTGCACAGGATGAAATGACCGCTTGTAATTTCTTATCTTATGGTTTAATAATGATTTGTTTTAATGACATCACAGGGTGGGACCCGTTTTTGCCCGACCCTTTAAATATCAGCTATAGGAGGAGCCTTTTCTATTTCAGGGTTGTGTCATTGCTCTGGGAGTGGATGGTTCTATTTTGAGAAATATTAAAGTCTTATCTTCCATCCTGGTACCCATCTACGTTATTCACCCAACAACCAGTTACCAAAGTAATTGAGTTTGCGTAAGGTCCTTGGGGGGAAATGTCCTGGCTCATGTTCTGATACTCCTAGGAAATAAGAGCGGTTTCCTAGCACCCTGACCTTGATGCTGGCCCCCCTGGGGTGATCAGGAATGATGTTTGCACTGTCTTATATCTCAGCTTTTACTTCTTTGTGTTTATTCCATTGCTGAAAGACTCAGGACATCACTTTTTCTAGCACACATTGTTTGTCTGAAAATACACCTGGAGAATTGCCCAATTTGGAAATGACTTAAATTACAAAAAAAGCACAGCTGTCTTTAACAGCTCTAGGAGTTCATGCAACAAGCCTACAATTTATTGAGTAGGATTAGATGCTTATTGCCTATGACACTTTAAATACCATTACATTGAAGTTTATACAAGAAAGTCCAAGTTTAAAACTGGAATCTTAGCAATAACAGCTGGGCCATTTGTTTATGTGATAGGCAGGAAAGAATGACTTCTGTAATCTTCGTATTTGGCTTCAGGATTCTGCTGAGAAAAAAGAAAAGAAAAGATGGGAGGGGGAAGAAAGAGGCTAATTTCAGATTGTCAAGCTGAGCTGAACACTGCTGGCTAATTTGTCCCTCATGTTAAGACCTCTGCCAAGGTTCCTCTTGTATCCTCTTGCTCTCTCACACCTGACAAACAGGGACTTGAAATACTGTATAGCCCACCTCTCTGACAGCAAGGGGTATGTCGCTAGCTTGCTCGCAGCTCTCTCCCCCAGGCGGCTCACATTCCGCATTTTGTTTCTAGCATGAAAGACTTTGTTTTAAATCATAATAGCAACCAGGCTGTAATCACATTAGAGCGCACATGGAGAACTTGCAAAAAGTCATGTGTTTTGGATTTGACATTCTGATTTATGGTTGTGTGCTCCAGTTACACAGCTGCAATCTCATTTTCCAACAAAGATGTTTTCTATTTTTCTATTACTTTGCTTCACCCTGTCTTTATGTTGGGGAAAATGAAAGCCACCAGGTGAAGTCATAACATAAGTACAAATGTTTTCGTGTTTGGGTTGGAGAGCGTAATAAAGGGTGTATACCGGCATTTCAAACACAGCTTGTTATTTTTGAATAAAGTGTAAAGCGAATTGCTTACTTAAGGTAATCTCAAATTAAAGAGGTACATGGAAATTTGTAAAACCCAGAATTGTCCTACAAACTTTCTGTCTCCATCACCTGATATCAATTTCTTAGGAGGGAAATGGATGGTAATGTTCCATTTTAGGCATTTAGGTAAACAAAGCTCCCTACATAGTATGTTCATTTTACAAAATTCCAGGTTCAGGGTTGGGTACTTGTAAAGATAATTTCTGCAAATCTGTTCACAGTTCAAATAAGAAAAGTGAAACCCAGAAATGTAAAATGACTTGCCCAAGGTCACACAGCTGGTTAGTGGTGGAACTTAGACTAAAACTCAAATTTCTTTTACTCTACTCCAGCACATTTTTCACCACTCCATTTAAATGCAACTTGACCAGTACTTTTTTTTGTGGTAAACTGACCATCTCCACAAAGAATACTCCAAATAAATCTGTTAACATATGGAAAAATAATGCCTCTTACTTTTTTGGGTTATTTTTTAAGTCTAAATATTTTGTTGTTATTAAGTGTGGTGAAAATTCAGACCCATACTTGGTTCAATGTACATGGCAGAATATTCTACTTTGGTTTTATACTTGGGATACATTATTGGTATTTTTTTTTGGCAATTCAGTAAAGTCTTAATAAGAGGATAAAATTATTTGTATAAGAAAATAAAAATATATATACTATGAAGGTGTGCATAGGTTCAAGCAGTCAGATTGACTTGGAAATCTCTATAGAAATGGAAAGAACATTAAAACTCTATTGTCTGGACTATTCAGTGCCCACTGTCCTTTCATACAGATTCAGTCTTTGCTTCATGAGAGGATTTTGGAATCTATGGTCATTAAATCACTATAGTTTTCCCATAGAGAAGAAAAGTACCATGTACATAGTAATTAAATATAACACTTCTTAGTAGGATTTTCAAAATTGCAGATATGAATTAAAATTTTCCTTCTTATTCAGGGAGTAGAGAGAGAATGAAGGACCAACGATTTTATTATTTTTAGTTGAATGCGTATGCACAGATACTATATCTAAGTTTTAGATTCTTTACCTGTGTGGGAGTAATACTTGTAAGAGACATATTTTTGGGGCTGCCATGCCTCTCCCCTACTCTTTGTTCCCCCCTATTTTGCCAACAGTATTAAGATTTTCCATTTGGGGAAGTTAGTTCAACGTCACTCTTATCCATGAGGTGAACATCTTATCATCATCTTTCCCTAAGTCTAGAAAGTGAGCTGAATTCTTAAGCCAATCACCATATCTCACCTGTTCTTCTGTGACAATTTTGGCACATGAATGGGCACATGACATGTGAACCAAAGAGATTGAATCCAAGGGCTTCTGAGGATGCTGCCATCCAATGGGCTATGGTGAGAATGTGACGCTTTTTCTTTTTTTAATCTCCAGAGGAGAACTTGGAGTTGCTAGGCCAGTTAACATTGAGGAAGACAGAATGAAGGAAGAGAAAAACATCCTATTACATCGGTTGAGCTGCTAGATCAAGCTTCTGCTGAAGGTGGTCCTACCTAGATTTTTAGTCATGGGAGATTTTTAAAATTTTTTTATTTTAATGTTTCTGGCATTTATAACTAGAAGACTCCTAACTGATATATAAGGCAAGTGGAAACACAGTGACTGTTCATTTTGGGCATAGTTATCCAGATGGTCTTTTAGTAACATGTGCCTTTGTGGGATCTCATCTAGCTCATAGCAAGGATGGCACTGATAGATGTAGAATTCATCAGATTGACTGACTAGAGTGGGAGCTCCTACAAATTGTAGTTATCGTTATGATGACGATGGTGGTGGTGATTAAGAGTGGTAGAGTTTGGGTTAGAGAAATTATTTGGCAAATACAGAGAGATAATGCTGAGAAATGTATCTTTGGCTACCATGCTAAAATAGGATAAGCTTATTGTTAATTTAAAATTTTTACTTCATTAGAATTTTTATGTAAGGACAAACTTTAAAATTGGCCTAAATTTTCCCCACTTAATATTTTAAAAGTTTGCTATTAAGTTTTCCTCAAATTCTCATTACTTCTTTTATGGATCTTCAGTGAATGATGAATCCTTCCCTCCTCATTATTTTATAACAATCTTAGTGCTGGCTCACTTCCACATTGTCCTAAGACAGTACTTTCAAGTATAAGCAACTTTTCTTTTTTTAAAAAATTAGTTTTTGGCCCTGGCCAGTTAGTTGGCTCAGTGATAGAGTGTCGGCCCAGCATATGGATGTCCCGGGTTTGAGTCCGACTCCTGGCCAGGGCACACAGGAGAAGCGCCTGTCTGCTTCTCTACCCTTCCCCCTCTTGCTTCTCTCTCTCTCTCTCTCTCTCTCTCTCTCTTTCTCTCTCTACCTTTCTAGCTCTCTCTCCTCCTCCCCTCCTGCAGCCATGGCTCAATTGGAGCGAGTTGGCCCCAGCTACTGAGGATGGTTGCATGGCACCCACCTCACTTGCTAAAAAATGGCTCTGGTTGCAACAAAGCAAGGGCCCCAGATGGGCAGAGCATCACCCCCTAGTGGGCTTGCTGGGTGGATCCCAGTCCTGGAACATGCAGGATTCTGACTCTGCCTCCCCTCCTCTCACTAAAAAAAACTATATATATATATACATGTATATATATATATACATATACATATATATATATATGTTTTTTTAAATTAATTTTAGAACAGAAAGAAGAGAGAGAGAGAAACACACAGAAACATTGACCTGTTCCTGTATGTGCCTTGACTTGGGATCAAGCCCACAACTTTGCGTATCAGGATAATGCTCTAAACAACTGAGTTATCCAACCAATGCATAAGCATCTTTTCTTTAACCAAATCCAAACTACTATTTCTATCGTCCATGCATTTTCCATGGAACTTCAGTGTATGTGAGCTCCATCAGTCACACTGTTAGTGTAAGTGAAACAATTTCCATTTTCTGTAGGTAATCTAGCAATTATAAAGTTTGTAAACTAAAATATGCATAAAATTTGTGTTGATAAATTCTTACAAATAGTATCTCTTCTTTTGTTTGAATCCATTTGGTCAGAAAAAGAGAATTATTTGTGTATATAAAATTTGTGCATCTTTGAAAGACATTAAAAATTTTTTTCTTTTAGTATCACAAAGGATTTAGTTTACATTATTCATGACCTAAAGTATGTATGTTTTTTTAAAATCTTAGAATAATTTAGGTCATAATCTGTATTTATATACCCTGATTTACCACCATTCTTATCGCCATCCTCGTAGGTAGTTAATGTTCATAAAATTACCCAGAGTGCTATGTGACTCACCTGACAGTGGATATGAAATAATTAAACCACCACAGGTGCATGTTTACTCATATGACTTGAGCAGAAGAAACTTACCAAGAAGCTGATGAAGCTTAAGATTTAGGACCTTATACTTGCATGTCTCTTCCAAGAACCTGGGAGGGACCCTAGCAACTTTTACTTGATTTCCTATTTATTTTTTTTAAAGAGGGATTCTTCAAACTGTATAAGCTTCAGATCTCACAAAAAAGGGACATATCTTGACCTCTTTGTTTCTATTGAGGGTTAGGAGTGAAGGGAGAACAAAATCCATTTTAATTTGAACCTCCAATCATAGTGACCTTTCCAGAAACAAGGAGTTTACAGTATTTCTCAACCTGGGACAGGTAGCTGAACTGGTTAGAACGTTGTCCTGCTATGCCAAGTTGCAGGTTCGATCCCCAGTCAGGGCACATACAAGAATCAGCCAATAAATGTTTAAATGAATAGAGCAACTAATCGATGTTTCTCTCTCTCTCTCTCTCTTGCTCCCCTCCCCCTTTCTCACTCTCTCCTTCTCTCCCTGCCTCCCTCCCTTCTTCTTTTTCTCTCTGAAATCAATAAATACAAATTAAAAATACTTCACTCTTCTGGGGTACAGAGAACACAGCATTCAGAAGCAGGACCTTCGGCTCCTGTTAGTGAGAGACAGGAGTTGCAGTGCTGTGCAGCCACTCCTGGCTAACATGCAAAGCAGTGGGTGATGCTGGGTTGTTATGGCTAATTTCGTGTCAGCTCCTGGGCTATAAGGAATGCCCACAAGCGGGTAAAACATTACTTCTCATTACTGTTTCTGAGTGAGATTCGCATTTGAATCGGTAGACTGAGTGAATATCACCCTCCCTAATGCAGGTGGGCATCATCTAATAATGCACTGAGGGTCCAAGTAGAACAAAAAGGTGGAGAAAGGGAGAATTTGCTCTCTTTGCTTGAGCTGGAACATCCGTCTCTTCCTGTCCTCAGACATCAACACTCCTGGTTCTAGGGCTTTCAGCTCAGACTGAGACTTTTAACACCATTGGCTCCTCTTCTCCTCAAGCCTTTAGGTTTGAACTGAAACTACACCACAGACTTTTTTGGGCCTCCAGCTTGCTGATGGCAAGGACTTCTCAGCCTTCAGAACCACATGAATCAATTCCTCATAATAAATCTCTTTCTATACATCTAAATATAGGCTTTTGGTTTTTGTTTTTCTAGAGAACCTTGACTAATACATATGTAGATGAGAGTAAGGACTTCTATAATTTGTCATTAGTTCTGGCACAGGAAAATAATAATGCAGGGCAAGTGTAGGCTTAAGGACATTGGGAAGAGGACCTATAGAAATAAGCAGAAAATGAGTATAACCAGACCAGACGGAGATTTCTGTTTTCAACAGGCAAGTTGAGTTGTCTGTCAGTCTTTCATGAAAAGCAATTATATGTGAATTTTTCTAGGGAGGACTATAGAACAGCGGAATTACTGACTGGATCAGTGAATACTTACCCATTACATTTTAATAGAAGCTATTAGATTGTTTGTAAACCTATTATTCTAGTTCACACTCCCACCAGTAACAAGGAGTAGAGTATGCCAAGGTTAGACAGTCTATCGTCCTTTGTGGCCTAATATGTGTGTGCACATATGCAGATGCATGTGCATGTATGTGTTTGCTCGTGTATGCATGCAGGTATGCCAGCATGCATACATTAAGGATGGAATCTGAGAGTTAATGAGGAGATGAGCCTGGAAAGCTAGTTGGGCCTGGAATGAGCAATATTCTGAAGGACAGTGTTTCTCAAAACGCAGATCACCGCCACATAAGCCAGGCAGGCTGCTATTCAAACCCACGTCCTCAGCCTCGTCCCAACTGCATTAAAATTTCTGGGATGTAGGCCTAGGGATATTTACTTTTAATGAGATCACCCAAGGGTTCTTTTTTTGTTGTTGTTTGTTTTTGTTTTAATGTGCATTAAAATTGAAAATCACTCTTTCAGACAAGGGTGATCTTTGGAAAAACTTTGATTCTTCCTCTAGGAGGGGTCTAAGGAAATCAACCACTTAGGGAACATCCTGCAGGTGGTTGGGGGAAAAGAAAGGGAAGTGACCCTCAAAAACCCCCCACGGGTTAGGTGCCCTTGGGACATACTGTCCCTGGGATTGCTCTAATATCAGGATGTATGGTGGGCAGAACAGCCCAGGTCAAAAGCAGAGGTGCATTTAGGACCATTTAAAACCAATATTAGCTTTAATGCTCTTTGAAAGAGGCATAATTAAGAATGTAAAAGTCAGGTTACCTCTGATTAGTGAGGAACAGAGTGAAGGGTGAATCCATTAGAAGCTACTTGTAAGACATTCACACTTTAAGAACATTGCTTTGATGACTTTGAAGGGGCTGGAGTGGGGGAGAAAGGCAGCAGAACCAGTTCCTACTTCAAAGACCTATTATAGTGTTTATCTTTTTAGGGCAATACTCTTAAATGTTTCGAATGGCACTAAAAGGCTCTTTTAATTTGAATATGGCCAATTTGGCCATTTGCAGGTAAATTTTTGTTGATTAACGCCATACTATGAGCCAACTAATATTTTTGAAATTGTTAGAATTTGCCTGCGTGTATTTATATTTTTATGTGCACAATTCCATGTACTTTTATACATTTTCAAATTATATTACAGACCCCGATCCCTGCTACTATGAGATATTGGGATAGAGATCTTTATTCCCTATTTGGAAATGAGACAAAGGTTAAATGATTTCTTTCATTCAGTACTTGAAATCAGATTTTCCAAATTCTAATCCAGGATTCTTTTCTCTCAACTCCTTGAAGACAATGAAAATATGGCAATGCACTGTGGCAGATAAGGAAATAGCTCCCTGTCCCCCACGGATGTAAATACTTGGGGAGACATTGCAATCTGAGAAATGGAGGAGAACCACACAGACAAGATCTTGAGAGGACTGGCTGTAAGGAGGTAGATCTGGTACTGCTAGCCAGGTTTAAGATTCTTCCTGTGAATAAATGTCTGAACTGAGTTTTTGGCTGCTGTGGCTGAAGCAGAAGATGCTCTCTCAAAATATCCTTCAGTAGGGGAATCATCTTATGTAGGAGATGCCACAGTGATAACAGGAAGGAAGGACTGAACAGAAGTGGGGACTGGGCTTAGAGAGAGTTTAGGGGGACAGGAGGGTCTTTCAGGAGGCCAGGCCCATGGTGTAATAAAAAGACCCAAGAGTTTAACAGTGTACATTGTGTTCCTACCAAGTGCTGGGCACTGTGCTATTTACACACTTGGGAATTGAAAAGACAGATAACATTCAATAGATGTAAACTTACCAAAGTTGTCTCATTGAAGGTGCTGCCAGCGTTTCCATTAACAAATGGCTTTACACGGCTTTGTAAAATAAGAAAGGGATACGGGATGTAAAGGAGCATGGTGACAGTCACTAGAAATGGCATATGTGGCTGGAGCTATACGTGAAGATCATGCTGGTATTGTTTTCAGCACTCTAGCACTAGAAGCCTAGTGTTTTTTCTTTCTTGCCTTTGGTACCCTGATATTTTTAAAATAGTCTAGTCTCCCTTTTACACCCTTCTCTAAATATTCACATAGACATTACTTTGGGCTATGAACTCATAAATGAAATAGGATCTATGCCTTGATGAAACTTTATGGGAGACATCCAAGAAAAATCTGCTCTAGGAAATGATTTGGTGATTCAGTCTGTTGGCACTCTTTCATCTGAGCCAGGTCTGTGCCAGCCTGGGTGTTAGGGGCCACTGTTGGAAAGGCTAGCTTTCAACTGAACTCTAGAGAGGAGTCTTCATCTGCCCTGGTCACTAAAGGTCCAGCAGCCTTTCTAACCATTTAGAGATCTTAAGTTCAAATCACTTGGCCAAAATCCAATTTGGGTAATCTGTCAACCAGAATTTCTCAGGAATTTCACATGGGTAAGACATTGCATTTTTTTGTTCTCTTTGCCCCCGAGACTTCTGTCATGTGACATGCTATTAAACATGCTTCACCACCAAGCTGGCCGAGGCAGCAGGTGGCATGGTGCATGTGCTTTGTATATAACGACTCCCTCAGAAGCCAAGTTTATAAACCACTTGCCTATTTGGCAAGAATGTAGAAGAAGGCTCTTTTCACTCCATTCTTCCTCGTTTCTGCCTTTTGAATTACATTTGTCCTGAAGAACTCCACAGGTAATAAATGGGCTTATATTAGGGCAGTTTATAACAATATTTTGATTTTTTAAGTTAAAAATTCTTTTATTGGCCCTGGCCGGTTGGCTCAGCGGTAGAGTGTCGGCCTGGCGTGCGGGGGACCTGGGTTCGATTTCCGGCCAGGGCACATAGGAGAAGCGCCCATTTGCTTCTCCACCCCTCCCCCTCCTTCCTCTCTGTCTCTCTCTTCCCCTCCCGCAGCCGAGGCTCCATTGGAGCAGGGATGGCCCGGGCCCTGGGGATGGCTCCTTGGCCTCTGCCCCAGGCGCTAGAGTGGCTCTGGTTGCGGCAGAGCGACGACTGGAGGGGCAGAGCATCGCCCCCTGGTGGGCAGAGCGTCGCCCCTGGTGGGTGTGCCGGGTGGATCCCAGTCGGGGGAGTCTGTCTGACTGTCTCTCCCCGTTTCCAGCTTCAGGAAAAAAAAAAAATTAAAAAAAAATTCTTTTATTAGTCTCTATGTTTCTGGATCAGGGGAATTAAAATGGGAACATGTGGCTGTGTAGAGCAGCTTTAGGTTGCTTTTTTAGAGATATCTGTTTAGGAAACAAGTCTTGAAAATCACTAACATTTATCTCTAAAGTACTATTCCTGGAGTTTTTAGATTCAACTTGTTTGCTTTTTAAAAAATACAATTAAGTCTATTTTGGGGTTGGCATCCTTAGTCTTAGCACCATCTTGGAGTTTGTTGAAGACAAGTTGAAGAAATTCAAAGCCCTATGCTTGTCCCAAAAGCAACTACACTCTCACTGGGGAGGCCATCAACACATAAAAAGCAGATGCAGCAGGTAGAACAGCTAAAACAGTAAGGAGAGATGATATTTAAGTCACGCTAACTGGATTTGAATCCTCACTCTACCACTTACAAGTTATGTGATTCTGGGCATGTTACTTAACTACTCTATGCCTCATTTTCCCATTCTATAAAATGAGAATAATAATAATTAACACATGTGCAATTCTTAGGACAAGAGATCAATGATTGTTATAACTTACACAAAATGATGCATGCCAACAAAGTGTGAATATTGAAAGGAAGATCTCTTTGAGTTAAAATACTCAAGAGAGTTTCCATGGAATGTTTAGTGGATCAGGTTGAATTTGAGTTCTGAGTTTCAAAACTATAAGAAATATTGCTTTATTGTGTTTATACTTACTGACTCCTTCTGAAGCCAAGTTTATATCCCACTGACCTAGCTATAAGAATGTATCAATAATAGGTCTTTTATTCTATAATCAGAAGATTAAAAAAGTATAAAATAATGTTTATTGTAAACCATTTAGAAAATATACACATAAAAAAAACCCCACTTCTCCTTTATCCCTGTTGATATATTCTTACATTTCCTTTCTGTTTTCTTCTATGCATGTATTTCAATCAAAATGTGATTTTGGTGTATATGTAGTCTTGTATCCTACTTTTTTTGAGAGAGAGAGAGAACAAGACAGAATGAGTGAGAGAGAGAGGGAGAAAAGGGTGAGAAGTATCAAGTCATAGTTGCTTTCATTCTAGTCGTACATTGATTGCTTCTGAGAGAGGGAGGAGAGAGAATGAGAAGCACCAACTTGTAGTTGCTTTCACTTTAGTTGTAAGTTAATTGCTTCTCATATGTGGACCTGAGCCAGTGTTCCCTTGCTCAAGCTAGTGACCTTTGGGCACAAGCTGGTGAGCTTTGGTAACATGTGGATGATCCTCAGCTCAAGCCAGTGACCGCACACTGACAAGCCTGCACTCAGAACCAGGGACTTCAGGGTTTCAAATAAGTGACTTCAGCATTCCAGATCAATGCTTTATCCACTGTGTCAACGCTGGTCAGCCATTTTGTATCTTACTCTTTCATTTCACTCCACGGGATAGCATTTTCCATTGTCATCAATTACTCTTTAAAAACATTGCTTTTAGTGATGAGATATTCTATCATGTAAAAATCTCTTGGTCATTTATGTTATAATTTAGATTTACAGCTTCCCACTATTATAGTAAAACTATAATAAGAGTACTTTTCTGTGTAAGTTTTTGTGAGGCTTTTTAATTTTTTTTCTTAGGATAGAACCCTAGAAATGAATGTACTGGGTAATTTTTTAAAACTCTTAATGTTTGTGATTAAAATTACTTCAAAAATTTAAGCTAAGTTGTACTCTTGCTAGCAGTGTTTAAGATTATTCATCGCACTATCAATCACTCAAATTGATATTATTTTTGGTCTTTGTCATTTTAATAGATAAAGCACAGTATCTTTCTTCAATTTGTAATTATTGGCTTACTATTGAAATGAAGTCAAACTTTTTTAATGTGTTTCTTTGCTTTGGATTTCTTCATTTGAGAATATCCCTTGATCAATGTGGCAGAGTGAGGTGGGGCATATTTTTGTTGTTCCTTTCTACTTGCACGAGTCTACACAGCAGTGATAGTAACTTTGGTTACATTTGTGCCAAGTTATTTCTATTTATTTTTAATGCACATTGGCCTGACCTGTGGTGGCACAGTGGATAAAGTGTCGACCTGGAACACTGAGGTCGCCGGTTCGAAACCCTGGGCTTGCCTGGTTAAGGCACATATGGGAATTGATGCTTCCTGCTCCTCCTCCTTCTCTCTCTCGCTCTCTATTCCTCTTTCTCTCTCTCTCTCTCCTCTCTGAAAAATTAATAAAGTCCTTTAAAAAAGTTATATTTATTTTTAATGCACATAAGTTTTCCATTCTTTTTTTTTTTTTTTTTTACAGAGACAGAGAGAGTCAGAGAGAGGGACAGACAGATAAGAACAGAGAGATGAGAAGCATCAATCATTAGTTTTTCGTTGCGCATTGCGACACCTTAGTTGTTCATTGATTGCTCTCTCATATGTGCCTTGACTGCGGGCCTTCAGCAGACCGAGTAACCCCTTGCTCAAGCCAGCAACCTTGGGTCCAAGCTGGTGAGCTTTTTCTCAAACTAGATGAGCCCACACTCAAGCTGGTGACCTTGGGGTCTCAAACCTGGGTCCTCGGCATCCCAATCCGATGCTCTATTCACTGTGCCACCGCCTGGTCAGGCAAGTTTTCCATTCTTATAAAATCAATTTAAGAATTTTTTTACTTGTGATTTCTTTCATTGTTTTTAAATTTAGAAAGTCTGAAATTTTGTGTATCCTAATAAAAGCTGTATAAAGAAAAAAACTTTTAAGAAAAAGTCGGCCCTGGCTGGTTGGCTCAGAGGTAGAGCGTCGGCCTGGCGTGTGGGGGACCCGGGTTCGATTCTTGGCCAGGGCACATAGGAGAAGCGCCCATTTGTTTCTCCACCCCCCTCCCCCTCCTTCCTCTCTGTCTCTCTCTTCCCCTCCCGCAGCCAAGGCTCCATTGGAGCAAAGATGGCCCGGGCGCTGGGGATGGCTCCTTGGCCTCTGCCCCAGGCGCTGGAGTGGCTCTGGTCTCGGCAGAGTCGCCTCCTGGTGGGCAGAGCATCGCCCCCTGGTGGGCGTGCCGGGTGGATCCCGGTCGGGCGCATGCGGGAGTCTGTCTGACTGTCTCTCCCCATTTCCAGCTTCAGAAAAAGAAAAAAAAAAAAAAGAAAAAGTCAAAGAGATATCTCTTCATCATCATGTTTCCTTTTCTCCTCTTCCTTTTACAGAAGAACTTATGTTAATCAAATGCAATTCTTAATTAATTATGGAGACATGTATTTATGTCACTTCCAGACTTTCTACTCTTGCTTCATAACAGTGTTTTGTCAAGTCTGTCATATATGCCATAGCCATAACCAGAGAATATTTTCCCTGGAGCTGGAAATAAATCATGGAGCATCGCTTGACAAAGATTCAAACTTTGGAATACCAGTTTTTTAGAAAAATCACATTTCATCCTTGACTCATTCTGTTTCGACTCAGCAGAATCCAATCCCCTTTGTTGCGTTCATTGTTGTTTGCTGTTGGTTAAACCCTGCTCAGGGGAGAAATCTAAAAGTGCACATCGTTTCAGCATTTGTTTTCCTGGGGAGACTGCTTTCTACCTTCTACCTTCCTTCCAGTGGATCTGCTGTGAGGGGAACGGCTGGGGGAGCTTTCATAATCATATCTCATAGGAAGTTTGATGTACGAGAGACTAAATCTTAGTATTGTTTCCCAAATTATTTTAAACATTAGCTTAAAAGGCTTTTAAGATTTTTATTTTCTAATTTTGAACGGAAGTATTAACTGGAACCGCCAGGGGCAGCTAGTATGAGAAAAGCAAAACTGTGCATCTTAAATTGGGTAGAAATTTTTATGACTGAAATTCTTTATTTATTATACCCAGATGGTGGGAGCAGGCTGCTGTCTCTGGTGCCCTGGTGGGAATGAACCGCCAAGGGCTCCTTCTCTAAGATGGAAGCCTCACCAAGAGGTTTGAATATGGCACCAGCATTGCCTTTTCTTTAACATCTTGATAGGTGCTTCATATTGGAGCGTCATTAACTTAAACACAATTCATTGGTTTCCCCGAGGTTTAAAACTCTTCCTGAAACTCACTGTTGTCCACATGTGCATTGGCCAAGAAATTAACTGAAAGTGTTGCTTCACCAAAGTAACCACCCACCTGAAAATGTGAAGCAATCCTTTGTTTATTCAACAAGTTATTTTTTATTACCCTTAAATTACTGTAGAAGCTCTTAAAAGAAGTGCTGTAGAAAAGTTAAGCATGAAAACTACAAAAAAAAAATATTTAAAAACACAATTTAGAAATCAGCTCTTAATGAAAAATTCTTTTATTTTGAGAAAACCTTTATTTAAAGATTAGTTATACTTAAATAACAAGGCATTGGTATTAGGTTAGCATGCCTAGCACTTCATAATGATAGAGTATGTTTAATTTAAAAAAAATTTTTTTTCCTGTATTTTTCTGAAGCCGGAAATGGGGAGAGACAGTCAGACAGACTCCCGCATGCGCCCCACCGGGATCCACCCGGCACGCCCACCAGGGGTGACGCTCTGCCCACCAGGGGGCGATGCTCTGCCCCTCCGGGGCGTCGCTCTGCCGCGACCAGAGCCACTCTAGCGCCTGGGGCAGAGGCCGAGGAGCCATCCCCAGCGCCTGGGCCATCTTTGCTCCAGTGGAGCCTCTGCTGCGGGAGGGGAAGAGAGAGACAGAGAGGAAGGAGAGGGGGAGGGGTGGAGAAGCAGATGGGCGCTTCTCCTGTGTGTCCTGGCCAGGAATCGAACCCAGGACTTCTGCACGCCAGGCCGACGCTCTACCACTGAGCCAACCGGCCAGGGCGATAAAGTATATTTAATATGATATCTCATTTAATTTATATGACTTCGTGGTGAGAGAGAGGGAAGACATTATCATCTTTATGTTACACATCAGTGAGTTGATGGCCAAAGTTGCATGGCTGTTATGATCCAGAGCTGAGAATCGAAAGTAGATCTCTGAGTGTTAGGCTGACCTCGCTCCTTCTCTACTATAATGCTGAAAGAAAGGAAAATGATAAATAGCTATATTGGGACATGTGACACTTTAAAGGTTAGGGCAGCATTTTAGTGGTAATTGCTATCACAGTTTTTCATTTTAAATCCTAGGCTATTGGCAGGATTTTACCTTTTAGTAAAAATGAAAGAGGAGCTATGGTTAAATAGATTTAAGACTGCAGAGGAATTTTATATTTCAAATTTAAACTTGGAACACTTATTACTACAATTGTTTTTAGAAGGGAGAACCTCTAGTTATATTTTATCTGAGCATTACATCAGGATTTCCTTTGTTTCTGTTTTCCTTCTATTGCATTTGATACTGCAGTTTATCTGGAGATGCAAAACCAAACTACCAATTAATTGCAGTCACAATCACCCAATTGTGCTGCTCCTTAGGGGGCAGGGTTCCCTCTGGGAGGGTGTGTGAGAAGACAGTGGCAGGCTGGCTTCTATGCAGCTAAAACCAACAGTTGGGTTGGAGGAAAGAGCCACAGAACCAGAATTTTGGTTGTTTGACTTAGTACAGATTTCTGCTGAACCCAAAGCTTGAGAAAAATTTTAGTCGTGGTACCCTTGCTCAGTAGAAAACAGATGGGAAGAAGACTGTCATCATTTATACTTGGGATACAGGGCAGCATGGATGCAGACCTGGAAAACAGTTGCTTAAAGGTCATAAAACTAAGGAACTTGAACATAATTCAGTTCAACAAACGTCTATCATGTGCCTCCTCTGGGTCAGGCACAGTGCTGCAACCCAGAATGATAGTAGAAAACAAGTGTGATATGGCTTCCATAGCCATGGAACTAACTACAAGGCAGGGTCCCCAAACTTTTTACACAGGGGGGCCAGTTCACTGTCCCTCAGACCGTTGGAGGGCCGGACTATGTTGGCTCAGTGGTAGAGTGTCGGCCTGATGTGCAGAAGTCCCGGGTTCGATTCCTAGCCAGGGCACACAGGAGAAGCGTCCATCTGCTTCTCCACCCCTCCCCCTCTCCTTCCTCTCTGTCTCTCTCTTCCCCTCCCGCAGCCGAGGCTCCATTGGAGCAAAGATGGCCCAGGCGCTGGGGATGGCTCCATGGCCTCTGCCTCAGACGCTAGAGTGGCTCTGGTCACAACAGAGCGACGCCCCGGATGGGCAGAGCATTGCCCCCTGTTGGGCATGCCGGGTGGATCCCAGTCGAGTGCATGCAGGAGTCTGTCTGACTGCCTCCCCGTTTCCAGCTTCGGAAAAATACAAAAAACAAAACAAAACTATGAACAAATCCTTATGCACACTGCACATATCTTATTTTAAAGTAAAAAAACAAAACGGGAACAAATACAATATTTAAAATAAAGAACAAGTAAATTTAAATCAACAAACTGACCAGTATTTCAATGGGAACTATGCTCCTCTCATTGACCACCAATGAAAGGGGTGCCCCTTCCGGAAGTGCAGCAGGGGCTGGATAAATGGCCTCAGGGGGCTGTATGCGGCCTTCGGGCTGTAGTTTGGGGACCCCTGAGCTAGGGGAAGTAATGATATTAAACGTGATTAATTATAATGATGATGAATGTTAAAAATAAGAAAGGGCCCTAGTCAGGTGGCTCAGTGGATAAAGCATTGCCCTGACACACTGAGGTCACGTGTTTGATCCCAGTTAGTGCTCATAGGAGAAGCAATCAATGTACACAACTAAATAGAACAACTAAGTGGAACAACGAGTTGATGCTTCTCTCTCCTTCTACCCGCCTCCCTTTCTGTCTCTATCTGTCTCTCAAATAAATAAATAAAAGACAGAGGATTATGGGAATGAAGAGTAAAACAACTTAATCCAGTCTAAAGATTGAGGAAAAACTTTAACCTTTAAAAAATTTCTTAGAAACAAAAACAGAAGAATGTAGGAAAACCAAGGTGTGATGGTGAATTTTATGTGTCAACTTGACTAGGTCATGGAGTGCCAGATATTTGGTCAAACGTTATTCAGGATGTGTCTGTGAGGGGGTTTCTGGATGAGATTATCATGAGATAGAGTAAAGCAGATTACCCTCCCTAATGTGGGCACTACTCTTCCAATCAGCTGATGAATTTAAAGAATGTATTTTAAATGCTTTTGTTTTCTAGAGCTTTGGGTTATACCTTGGAATTAATACAATTAATCAAAGGCATAAAGTTACTTAACATTAGGCTAATTTATTGAAAACTTAAAACAGATACTGAACTGTAACAGCATTGATTTTATATTGTCACTCATTTATTAAAGAATCTATCAACCATATATTCATATATAACTTTATATATAATAGAAGAATCTATCAATAATATATAACCATAGTTATATTAAAAACTGGATATTGCCTGACCTGGTGGTGGCACAGTAGATAGAGCATCGGACTGGGATGCTGAGGACCCAGGTTCGAGACTCTGAGGCTGCCAGCTTGAGCATGGGCTCATCTGGTTTGAGCAAAGCTCACCAGCTTGGACCCAAGGTCGCTGGCTCGAGCAAGGAGTCACTCGGTTTGCCGAAGGCCCGCAGTCAAGGCACATATGAGAAAGCAATCAAAGAACAACTAAGGTGTCACAAGGAAAAACTGATGATTGATGCTTCTCATCTCTCTCCGTTCCTGTCTGTCTGTCCCTATCTATCCCTCTCTTTGACTCTCTCTCTGTTTCTGTAAAAAAACAAACAAAAAAAACCCCTTTGGGTATTGTAGAAAAGATGAATCCTGAAGATAAGTATACAGTTGCCCAGGAAGAGTGTGACTCACACTTATCAGCCAGTCATTAAACACTACTAAATATGATTTCATGGTCTCAGGAGTAGCAAATACATATAGAGAACAAAAGAAATAGAAAATGTGGCATTTTTTCATATACAAGCTTACTCTCTAATCCTGAACCAGATCAAGTACCTTGACTACAACCATGAAAAGACTTTTAGACTAGAACAAATTTCAGCTGTGCAAACTGAAACTCACATGGGAAGGGATATGGGGCAAGAGTGCACAGAATTAGGTGGGGTTAATTCATTTAAGACATCTTTATTAAGAACAAACCAGGCTGAGGCATTCCTGCCAGCAGTGGGGATTCTGCAGTGAACAAGAGACACAGCCCCTCCTGGAGTGTAGGCTTACGACACAGCCAACACGACCGAGAGCTAGTAAACAAAAGTCATCCCCAAATTAGTCAGTGATGCTTGCGGTTAGTGTCACAAAGAAGTTTGGGTGCCGTGAGGAAGGTGTATAAGGAGGATTAGGAAAGAAAGGTTTCTCAGAGAAGTGATATTTCAGAAGAAAGAATAGGAATCAACCTGATTAAGGGAGAATGGGAGAGCCTTGCTATCGGCAGAGAGAAGACCCCCATGTGGAAAGGAGATCAACACCTCTGAAGACTTGAAAGGTTAGTATGTGCGGTGCATGGTGAGCCAGAGGGAGAGTAAAACAAGATACGCAGGATTATGTGGGTTTGTAGGATCCTAAAAACATTGGAAGGCCACAATGAGGCTTCAAGCAGAAAGAGGACATGCTTAGATATTCGTTTTAAGAAGATGGTTCTGTCTACTGCATGGGGAATGGATTGTAGGAGAGGAAAAGTAGAAGTAAGATCAGACTAAAAAGTGTTCCAGTCATGAAGAGCTCAGGAAAGAGTGGATTAGCCTGGAATGTTAGTGGTGAACATGAGAGAAGGGCATGGATAAACACATTTATTGTTGAGGTGAAACCAATGGAGTGATCAGATGCAGGGGATCATGGAAAGGGAGAAACAAAAGCGACTCCAGAGTTTTGGCTTGAGTGTCTGGGAAAGTGATAGAGCCATTTATTAATCTGTGGAGGAAGACAGAGTGGTTGGTTTTGAGAACAAGATGTGAGTTGAAGCAAGGATACCTCTTGAAGGAGATAAGATGTGAGAAAGCACTCTACAAACGGATGAAGAAAATGATGTAGAAAGGTATGAAGGCATGAGGAAAGCCATTAATAAATGTGTCTGCTTTCAGAGGAATGAATAGAGAGGGGGAATCTATTGAGACAGAGAAAAGTCTCAAAAGGACAAACTCAAAGAAAAGGCAAATATATTTGAATTCAACCTGTTGTGCCTAAGAAGAGATGATAGTGAAGACCACTGCTTCAAGGCTAGGTTAAAAATGATCTCAGTGTCTTTGCTCAGGATGGATCATGTGGACAGACAGGAGGGAGGCACCTTTATCTAATTGATACCTTGAAGGGACCCAATAGTAACAAAAAATAAATAGAGCAAAATACTACTCTTGGATAGTCAGTCCTATCCAAATATTGGGATGGGGAAAAAAGTTGTAAATAGTGAAAAGAAAGACTCCAGATACCAACAATCCTATAAGAGCTGGTTTGAAAATGCATCAGCAATGTAATAGCAACAATTACAACTACCATTCATTGTGCTTGTAATATATGCTCACTAAGCACTTACCATGTTTGATCACCTTTAATTTGTGCAATCATTTGATGAGATAAGAATATTTCTTAATTCATTCGCAGTTAAAAAAGAGAGCTCAGAGATATAGTTAACTTTCTAAGATTCAAGCAACTAAAAGTGGCAGAGGCAAGATATTGGCCTAGATATGATTAACTCTAAAATTCTTGTGCTTTACCATTTAAATCACTCCAAATCATTTCTGGCCTTGAGAACTGTCAGGAAGCTCATGGTTTATATCTATTCCAAGAAGAATCTGGAGATGGCTCTCAGAGCCCTATTTATACCAACCCTCTAGAACCATCTGGAGTCCCATTGTAGTGAAAATAACTATTTAGAAATAAAAGATACATTCAATGTGAATATCCCCAGGAGGTTACTCTCCCTGAGGCTCTGTCCAGGTGGCATAGGGGAGCATAGGGCTCTGTCTGTGATGTACAGACCCTTTCCACAACATTGGAGAGAAAGCCGGGCCTTGAGTCTGCACCTGCATATTTCTACAGCTTCTCAGAGTCCTGTGGACAACAACTGAGGAGATAAACCATGCAGGAAACATCTAGTATAAAAAAAGTAAATAATAAAAAGTAAAAAAATTCTAACAAAGAAACAGAAGGTACATGAGAGGGCTAGACATAAGACTAGGGAACTAATTGAAATCTTGGCATTCTCTGACCCCTAGTACTGCCACAATATCAGAATTACAATTCTATGCATTGATCACTGTTTTGGTATCATTTTTTTGTCTCTGTCCAGGCAGCCCTCCCCCATCATCCCTGCATGCTTCCCAAGAAGTGGTAGCTCTGGGATTCGAAGCAAGGTCTGGTAGAATTTGCATGGGCTTCCCCACACACCATACAGACCTTCGTGAGGCCGAAGGAGGTTGAAGAGAATAAGGATGAGGATGGCTGAGGGGCCTTTTAGCTTGAACAGCCAGGAGACAATGGCTTACATAGAGGGTGTAACTAGAAGCTGGGAAGTCTAGAACTTAAACTGTACTTCACTGGCCACAGGCAGTAAATGACCTCAGTTCCTTCCTCCTCAATGGAAATCCGGCTTTTAGTATATATCATAGGAATGTCAACAATGACTATTTTGTGGCCTCAGTGATTTCATTGTTAAGAGCCATGTACCAAACAATAGGATAGTAATTATGGGAGAGAAGATGGGTTTTACCAAGTTTAACTCAATTTAACATTGTGTCTTAACAAATCTTGAATTTCAAACCAATTCAATTCATTGGGGATTCAAGTTCACATGTCTTTGCAACACACAGCTTCCTGCCACTACAGAAAAAGGGTTTTAGAAGACTTACAAGACTTCATAGACTTCAAATAAGTCTTATGAAACAACATGTTCACGTGTTAAGTGTAAATGAGTCAGAAACATAAGGATTAAATTTCCCTTAAAATACACAGGGGTTTGAAAATGAAGGGAAAAATGCTGAGGGCAAAACGTGTTTTGGATTTTGGCAAACCCAAAACATTTGAAAAAACATTGGTTTGATGTTTGATGAACCCTAAATACAACAGTTTGCTCATCTCTCATTGTAATGAAGACCAATAGACATTTTTGTGTGAAAAAACAGAATCCTACTGGAAATGCCTATGGACCCCTCTCTACTGTAGAGCTTGACTGATTTTCATTTCACTAATTCATAAACTTCCTTACTCATATGATGGTTGGTGGTCTCCCCCACACGAGTTCTTTAGTAAAGCCATAATAAGAGAATAGTGGAGAAGACGTCTGGGATTACTAAGACTTCATTAGTCTTATAAAATGCACTTTAGGGCATAACCACTGTACAATAAAACATTAACATAAATCATTAAAATGGAACCATGCCTTGTCAAGATAAATAAGAGGAGTGTGTTTTATGTGGCATTGTCCTTATTTCCTTAAATTAGTTTGTTCACTTGCTAATTTGCAAAACTGAATAATAAGACATTCTGTGGTATGAATTAAGGCAGTGAGATTCTTCCATTCATAGATTTCTCATTAATACTCCTGATTTCCATTAAAGTTTCTAAAGTCATAAAGATGGAAACAGGGTCTGGTGGATGCTTTAGGGGCCATGGCAGTAGCAGGAAGTGAAAAATGATGACAATATTATTTTACTCCCTGAAGTGCTTACTTAGGGCCTCTATGAGATCAGACATAGAAATGTCATTTTTGCCCCTTTGGTCTTAGATCTCTCCTGTACAACAGTGCCTTCCTCATTAAAACTATTCTCCTGAATTATTTAACTTGGCCTTTAATTTGAACTGCAATTACTTTATTCTTATAAAGCTCTGGTAGTCTGATTTATGTGACAAACCATTCACTTTTTAAAGAACTCATTTAATGTGTATCAAGAAATGTTACAAAGACAGATTGCTGTAAAAGAGCAATAGGAGGCAGCATGGATTGAATGAGTGCTGTGGCCAGCCTTCATGCTAAGTTTATTACACATACTATACTGTAGAAAGTTCTGTGACGATGGTGTGATTATCTTCATTCTGCAGATAAGGAAATGGAGGTTCAGGGAATCAAGTCACGTGGTAGAGCTGATATTTCACTTATTAAACATTTGATTTGTGTTAGGCATTATTCTTAGTGTTGGGTATACAATAATGAATAAAACATAGCCCCTGCCCTTCCAGAGTTTACAGTCTAGATGGAATAAGACCAGTCTGACCTGAGAGTCTTGCTCTTGACCATCTTTGTGGTTTTTATGTATAGAGGGACAGGAGTAAAAAATTTATATTGATTTTTTTCTGGATTCAGTTCATTTGAGTTATTCAGTTCATTTGTGTTTGGTTATAGGAGCAAAGCTGTTTGTGGCATATCCTTCTTCAGATAGAGAAAAATTCCCAAAGCAGGAAAGAAAACCCCTTATGCAAGAAGTCACCTTTCTCCCTTTGGCAAATTAGATTACTCTAAATCATTTCTAAGTACACTTGAGTGGAAAACAGGTTAGAGATTTGAAATCTACACAGCCCTCATAAGGACAGGCCTGGTCTAAATCCCATATGAAAGAAGCAATACTAATCTTTCTTAAACTAAGCTTTACTGATTACTCACATGTTTTTTGGCGTCACTCTTGCTCTTAAGACTTAGATAATATTATCTAGAAACTCCATTTCATGTTCGTGGGAAGTTGAGCACCTTTCCCAATTTTCTGCAGATGTTTAAGAGCTCTCACTGTCATGTCCATCCGTCTCTGGCTCCAACCGCCAGCTGCCCCCATGTTAGTTCTGTTTGTGGATGGTCCTATCACCCTTCACATTATATTCCTGTTCCGTGGTGGGGAGACCTATGTATACTTAGAACTCAGAGGTTTTACTTAATTCCACCTTCTTACATTTAGAAAACGTCCCAAGCAAACAAACAAGCAACCAAACCAAACAAAACCATTTATAAAAAGTCTTTATGTTTTTATCAGACTTCAGAGAGGTTTTGGTAAGATAGAGAAGATTTAGTATTGCAACATCTTAACACTGAATGTTAGACATCTTAATTTTAAAATTATCCTGGTCCCTTTCAGTAACTAAGGCTCTGTCTTCAACTGTGTCACCACGAGAGCTGTTTCTTTCTCTTCCTGACTCTTCCTTTTCTGTCTCCAGCCTCTCAGGAACAAAGCCAAGTTCTCCCATATTCTCTATTATTATTAAATTGAGATACAATCCACACACCATACAATCCATCATTTTAAAGTGAACAATTCAGTGGTTTTTTAGTATATTTACAAAATTGTACAACAATCACCACTATCTAATTTCAGCATATTTTTCTAGCTCCCAAAGGAAACCTTTTACCCATTAGTAATTCTCATTCGTCTACTGCCCCCACCACTCCAGCCCCTGGTAATCATTAATCTGCTTTTTGTCTTTATGGATTACCTCTTCTGGACATTTCACATACATGTCATTATATTATATATAGTCTTTTGGGTCTGGCTTTTTTCATTTAATATCATGTTTTCAACAGTCATTCGTGTGATAGCATGTATCAGTTCTTCTTTTCCTTTTTTGACTAAATAATATTCCATTGTATGGATATACCTCATTTGTTTATCCATTCACAAGTTGATAGACATTTGGTTTGTTTCCAACATTGGGCTATTGTGAATGATGCTGCTATGAACACTTGTGTAAGAGTTTTGTAGAAACATATATTTTCAAGTCTCTTGAGTATATAACTAGGAGTAGAATTTCTAGGTCAAATGGTAAATCAAATGTTTAACTTTTTGAGAAATTGCTAAAGTGTTTTCCAAAGTGACCGCACCATGTTACATTTCCTCCATCAATGCATAAGGGTTCCAAGTTTTCCACATCATTGCCACACATTATTTATGTTATTATAGCCATTTAGTACAATGTAAAATGGTATCTCACTGCAGTTCTGACTTTCATTTCCCTAGTGATTAAAGATGTATGGTATATTTTCATGTGCTTATTGGCATTTGTATATCTTCTTGGAAGAAATGTCAGTTTAAATCTTTTGCCCATTTTAAAAAATGAGTTGTTTGTCCTCTTCATTGTCAAGTTGTAGTAATTCTTATTGTTCTGAATGTTAGACCTTTATCAGAAATATGATTCACAAATATTTTTTTCCATTTTACTCATTGTCATTTCACCTTTTTGGTGGTGTCCTTTAAAGTGCAAATGTTTGGACTTTTGTTGAAGCCTGATTTATCTATTTTTTTTCTTTGGTTGCTTTGCTTTTGCTGTCCTATCTAAGAAACCATTCCTTTATGAAGACTTACACCTATGTTTTCTTTTAGAATTTTATAGTTTTAGATCTTTTATTTAAGGCTGATCAATTTTGAGTTAACTTTGTACATAGTGTGAGGTAGGGGTCTAACTTTATTCTTTTGCATGTGGATATTCAATGTTCTAGTACCATTTGTAAAAAAAAAAAAAAAAAAAAAAAAAAAAAAAGGTATTCTTTTCCCATTGAATTATCTTGGGATCCTCATTGAGAAGCCAACTGACAATCAAATGTATGAGTTTATCTCTACATTCTTCAGTTGAGCAATTCTGCAATCTCCAGCCCCCACCTCCAAATTTAGCTCTTGGATATCTCTTTGCATTTCCAAGGATTTAACTGAAGTGTGAAAATATTGCTTCCAAGTGTCCCTCTGATTAAGATCTTAGTCTAGAATTAACCTCCAAGTTATGAGAATGGGGAGTAAAGAGGAAGGATGGCTTGTCCTGGTTACACAAGAATTAATAATACAATACAGTAGCCAAGAGGATGCTCAGACATTCATATATCATACTTGTTTAGTGATTTGGGGGAGTATTAACTTCTTTGAGCCTCAGTTTTACTTTCTGAGGTAGATACCTCCCCATAGTAATTTCATGTGGAAATTCTTTCCTAGAACTTCTCAAGAAATGTATGATTTCTTGAATCTTGTATTTTATAAAAAAAATTAGGAAAACAGGATAAAGATTGTTATAGTTCTCCAGTGAGAATTAAAGCTCAATAATTAACACTAAAATGTTATAAGCTGTAAAGATGGGCAGTTGTATGACATTGAAAGCAAGAGCAGGAACTGCTGACACTCAGAGTGAAAAGTAAGGTGGACATTTCCAGAACTAGGACAGAACCATGTAGAAAAAAAGCAGCCACAGTCTAATTCTGCTCAGCCTAGCACAGCATGCACAGATACTGAGTACTTGAAGTAAGGCTAGTCTGAATTGAGATGTGCTATAAGAGCAAAATACATACCAGATTTGTAAGACAGTATGGAAAAAGAAGTTGAAATATATTATTAATAATTCTTACACTGATTACATACTGAAATAATATTTTGAATCTATTGGATTAAATAAAATACATTATTATTTTTTTAATTTTAAAAATTCATTTAAACTAAAAAAACCCAAAACATAAAACAGTTTGCCCATTTCTCTATTTCTCCCCCTTTTCCCCTTTCCCCAGCAATCACCAATCTTTTCTCTGTTTCTATGAGCTTTGTTTATTTATTTATTTATTTATCCATATTCTATATATAAGAGAGATAATATGGTATTTATCTATCTTACCTCTTTCACTTAGCATAATGCCCTCAAGGTCTATCCACGTTGTCACAAATAGCAAGATTTTTTTTTAATGGCTGAATAATATTTATATATATTACATTTTATTGATCCATTTATCAATCAATGGACACAGGTTATTTCCATATCTTGGTTACTGTAAATAATGCTTCAATAAACACCAGGGTGCTCATATCTCTTCAAATTAGTATTTTTGTTTTCTTCTGATAAATACCCAGAAGCAGCATTGCTGGATCACATGGTGGTTCTAGTTTTAAAGTTTTGAGGGATCTCCAAATTGTTTTCTATTGTGGTTGTTCCACTTTACATTCCCAACAACAAGGCACAAGGGTTCCATTTTCTCCATATCCTCACCAACACTCGTAATTTTTAATCTTTTTGACAATAGCTATTTTCACAGGTATGAAGTAATATCTTATTGTGGTTTTGATTTGCATATCCCTGATGATGAGTGATGTAGAGCATCTTTTCACATATCTGTTGGCCATCTGTATGTCTTCTCAGAAAAATTGTCTATTCATACCTTTTGCTGCCCCCCCTTTTTTGTATTTTTCTGAAGTGAGAAGCAGGGAGGCAGAGAGATAGACTCCCACATATGCCTGAATGAGATCCACCCAGCACGCCCACTAGTGGGCGATGCTCTGCCCATCTGGGGCGTTGCTCCGTTGCAACCAGAGCCATTCTAGCACGTGAGGTGAAGGTCATGGAGCCATCCTCAGCACCTGGGACAACTTTGCTCCAATGGAGCCTTGGCTGCGGGAGGGGAAGAAAGAGACAGAGAGAAAGGAGAGGGGGGAGGGTGGAAAAGCAGATGGGTGCCTCTACTGTGTGCCCTGGCTGGGAATTGAACCTGAGACTTTCACACACCAGGCCTACTCCCTACCATTGAGCCAACCAGCCAGGGCTGCTGCCCATTTTATTAATCAGATTTTTGTTTGTTTTGCTATTGAGTTGTATGAGTTTTTATATATTTTAGATATTATCTCCTAACCAGATATATGACATAAAAATATTTTATTCCATTCAGTGAATTGTCTTTTCAATTTGTTGATAGTTTCCTTTGATGTGCTAAAACATTTTTATTTGATGTAGTCCAACTTGTTTATTTTTGCTTTGGCTGCTTTTTTTTTTTTTTTTTTTTTTTACTTTTATTAATTTTTAGAGAGGAGAGAGAGAGAGAGAGAGAGAGAGAGAGAGAAGGGGAAGGAGGAGCAGGAAGCATCAACTCCCATATGTGCCTTGACCGGGCAAGCCCAGGGTTTTGAACCGGCGACCTCAGTGTTCCAGGTCAACACTTTATCCACTGCGCCACCACAGGTCAGGCCGCTTTGGCTGCTTTTTAAGTAGTTTTGTTAAGTATTAAATAAAAATTAATATAATTGACTTAGAAAAAAATTTTATAAAGATTTACTTTTCCTGGTTTCTTTTTCATTTCTAATGTGTTTTCTAGAAAATTTAATTGACATAGGTGGCCAGTTTAGGTAGCTTGTGACTGTTGTCGTGTATGGATGCAAAATTCTAACATGGCTCCCAAGTTAGTTTTCGGGACTTTGGAGTAAACACACTGTCTCCCAATTATTCAACCAAACACAATCTAGGTGCTGTTATGAGGGGATTCTAGAGATATAAAGAAGGCCTCAAATGCGTTGATTTAAATAGGGAGATTATTTTTACAAGTGGGCCTTAATCACATGAGCACTTTAAAAGCAGAGATTTTTTTTTCTGGCTCATCAAAGAGGAGAAAGGCAGAGAAAGTGCCCCAGCTGGCCTGCAAGAAAGAGACATCAGGCTGTGAACTGCCTGGGGCGGCCACAGACAGTGACCTGCAGGAGGCTTCTAGTGCTGAGAGTAGTCCCTGGTCAAAAGCTGGCAGGAAAATGGGGACCTAGTCCTAAAACCACCAGGAAATAACTCTTCCAACAATCAATGAGCTTAGAGCAAACCCGGAGCCCTGCAGTGAGAACTGTGGCCTCAGTAGACACTTAGATTATAGCCTGGTGGACCTGACCTACTGAAATTATGAGATAATAAATTTGTGTTGTGTTAAGCTGTTAAATTTGTGGTAATTTGTTATACAGCAACAGAAATCTAATGAGCCA
Source organism: Saccopteryx leptura (assembly GCF_036850995.1). Taxonomy (NCBI): domain Eukaryota; kingdom Metazoa; phylum Chordata; class Mammalia; order Chiroptera; family Emballonuridae; genus Saccopteryx; species Saccopteryx leptura. The sequence goes on along the minus strand of NC_089508.1, from coordinate 46,042,399 downwards.
TGTTTCAATGAGCTTGTTTGTATTCTTCTCTGTGACTAATGGTGAATCATCCTTGTGAATAAAATATCAACAAGTTTGTATGCATAGTATAATTTATTCAAATCCTATGAGTCATATTTTAAGAAATAACATGTGGAGAAGCAAAGCAAGTCCTGAGATGAGAAATTTTGAGATATGATTTTGTGTAGTGCTGTTAATCTCACAAGGATATCTGCATGTTAAATTTTCCTAGCATTTTGCTAAGAAATAAATTTGCTAAGGTCCAATAAATTTTGCTGGCATTTTTCAGTTTTTAAATATTCCCTCTAGGATAAGATTCTTTGTAAGTACTACTCAAATGCTAAAATAAAATACAACAAAAAATCACTACTAATATACTACCTTTCCCCTGGCAAATACAACTAAAATCCAAAATAACTTATGATAACAGGAATTAAAAAGAATTTCTGAGAATTCTGATTTCTTGTTTTCAGTTCTTAAAGATTAATATCTGTTTGGCATTGAGAAATACTAATAGTGTTGCTATAAGATTAAGTGAATTAATGAACACAGGGGGCTTAGGCCAGAGCCTGGAATATGGAAAGTGCCTAATACATGGTAGTCAATATTAGTCACAATCTTAGGCGCATACAACAGGAATATCAAATTGAATATGAGTACTTATGAATTTCACTCATTGGACCTTTTTCTGAATTTATATACCATAGAAAAGAGAAGGATTGAGGGAATTTGAAGCACTTAAAAAAAAATAACAAAGTGATTAATCTTGAAGGTGAATGAGCAACCTGAAGTTTCTTTGCCTGGTGAAGTATTTTGATGTATTAAAGAATTTATTGAAAAGACTCATCATGTAAAGTAGTAGAAACATTTGCTGGAACTCAAAGAAAGATGAGATAATAAGAAAGCAAATGATAACCTTCCCCGCAAAACCCATGTCTATCTTCTTACATTATGAAAAAGTGTGAATTGATTTTGAACAGTTTGAGCTGATCTGATTTTTTGTCACTAAGGAAAAACAGCTTTGCAGTACTTCACGAGCAATGGAATCTTTATAACTTAACCATCAAAGCAATATCTATCTTCTTCTACTTGGTAGGAGGAGGGGACTAGGCTGCAGTCAAGGTTGATGGACTAGAACACATAGATGAAATGTATGTACTTCCGGGTCTTAACTTAATTTCCGCTGGAATAGCTTCCCTTTTCTTTTCCATCCTGCTATGTTATCCTCTCAAATCTACCTTAAACCTCAAGTTTTCCTGGAAATGGATCCCTGACTGACCTTATTTGTTCTTGTCAATTTCCATTCAGCCTTTAGGGATTTTGTCTCCGTGTGTGTTTTCACTGGAATAGCCATCTTTGAGATTTTGAGTGTTCTTTGGTCTATGAGAGCTATTAGGGGGCTATTAGACTATAAAGCCCTGTGACAGATAAGTCAGAGTTTTTTGTTTGTTTCTTTATTTTTAATTCATAGTGTTCCCTACATAGTCATCATTTGATTGAAGGCCACTTAGTAACTATAAATGTGTCCCAAAGGAAGGCTAATGGTATATGGTGAAATGTTAATTTAATGAGCAGAGAACCTCTTTTTCTGTCAGGTCAAGATTCTCAGTATGAAGCTCCCACTTTTTTGTGCAACTTCAAGTAAGATGTTTTCTCTTGGCTGTTATTAAATCTTTGCCATTCTCAGACCCTCAAGCTCCCCTATCACCCATTATATTTCTCATACAAATGAGAGCTTAAGGATAATGTAAACTGATAGACTGAAGATATTCCAACATATATCAACCCTTGTTTTTAGAAATAACATAATTGTCATATTTCACTAAACAAGTGATGGGATTCAAGAATCCCAAAAATGTCCCTTTTATGACTAAGTCTATTTTGAGAATTTTTGAGTTTTCTAGCTCCTGTGAAACTGTATGAATTTGATGGAGTTTCATTTGAGGAATTTGGGGTTTTAGGACTTTATTCTCTCTCTGCCACTCTGGTACCTTCGATGTAGGACACACGGTGTACATTTTAGCAGGTGTCAGTAAATCCCACCCATGTGGTTTCTTCCTCCTAACCTTTACACAAATAAAAGCTATTTTCATTTGTATTAATTTGGCCCTGAACTTATTTTAGAAGGAGCTGGAAAAAGCACGTTTATCTTTGCCGTTATGCAACCGGCTAAGAATTAAGGAAATCATGTGGTTAGATGATTGCTGAAAAGACCCAGCTTATTAGAGATGGGCAAACCTTGAAAGGATTGACTAGGTACTAAGAGGGCTACAGAAATCTGGGTACTTCCCTGTAAAGTAATCAAATTAATAACCTGCATATAGTGGCACAGGATCTCTCAGAAGGTTATTGCCTTGTGAGGTTATCACCCTGCCGCATGTCATTGTGTTTCCCAGCTAGGGCTCCGTCATGGGAGAATTCAGACTAATAGCATTATGCCGTGACTCTGGCAGTCCCCCCCACCCCCACCCCACCCCACCTTCTCTTTCTCAGAAATGATGAGCCTTTTGTCTGAACAAAATCAGGAAATCCAGAATAACAAAAAGCCTACAGGGTCAAAATCTTTATTGCAATATTATGGGGATAGTCCTATCCTGATCTGGGTAAGTAAAATAGGACGCTAATGCTGATGATGACTCCTTCTCTGGAGAAAACCATCCAGGTGCCTTTAGAACAAAGCATTTGACATGGTTTCTCGTGAGTGGATTTTCTAGGCCTAGGGCTGGTGGGAACTTCAAAGTGAAGACTGTGCACAGAGGGAGGCACTGAGAACATTGGAGACCAAAGTGTTCGTTACATGACCTCAAATGTTTCTCTTGCTTGCTTTCTCTCTTTTTCTTTTGAGCCTTACAAAAATAGCTTCTGGAAGGCCAGTTCCTTTAACCAAGTTCAAGAACCAATGGGTTTTCCTATTATTAAAACACTCTTGCAGTGTTATGTTATTTACAGCCGTTTGTTAAACTACAGAAAAATAGGTCCAGCGTGGGAAGTAGCAAGGATGCGATGAAGCCCAAGTAAGACTGTTGGGTTTGTCCTTCACTGTCATGTGAAATGCCATATATTTTGACTCTCATAAAAGTCAGTGTCAGAAATCAAGGAGCCTTTCTTCTTTGAGATGTAATTGTTTTTTGATTTGCTGGTGGGCTTTCTTTCCAATTTATTTGCTTGAATCTTTGGATGTGCAGCTATCTTTGGGCCAGAAAACTTCATGTCTGATAATTTTGAAATTTGATATCCTTCTATACAAAGGAAATGAAAACAACAATGAAAACATTGTCCAATTCTATCCACAATGAAAATATCCCTCAGTAATTTGATTTGTAGGAAATGAAAAGTATTATCAACAGAATATGCTTTTCAAAAATTTATAATCCTTTAATCGGGCAAATCCTTTCTCCGGGATTAGTAGTGTGGTTTGTGTCCTAGGAGCCAAATCCTATTCTCTGATTCAATCCTTAAATCCTTTCTAACAGTGCCTATATTGATTTCTGACCCAGTTTTGCTTAAGAATCCGAGGACAGAATCTGGTCCTGTGTTTAGAGATCCTTAATAAGGATTCTTTATTAATGGATATAGCCTCTACAAGTAAGTTAAATTCTCATGTCTCAATGAGCATGACAGATGTGCTTAATTTCTAGGCTATCCTTTGTTTTCCCCATGTTTAGCTGAACTCACACTTCCCTAAACTGGAGTAACAACCTAAAACATCAATGCTAATCTCTAAAGGATATTGGTAACACTGAATGTTACCTTAATCTCTATAGTTGATTTCTCTACTATATTTTCAGTGTTTTAGGGACTTGATCTTTCTGAACACAATGTACATGCAAATGTTTATTATATACATTTGGATTTGTTGAGGTCAGATGCTCTCTGTTACAAGGAGTGTAGCTGGTGTTCTGCACAGCTGCAGAAGATGAAAATAAATATTCATATTGATGATGCCTAGAAATGAGGACAGTAAAAATTTTGAGTTGACTTTCTGAATCATTAAAGGGTACTTACATTATAAGAAGTACATGGCCCTGGCCGGTTGGCTCAGCGGTAGAGCATCGGCCTGGCGTGCGGGGGACCCGGGTTCGATTCCAAGGCTCCATTGGAGCAAGGATGGCCCGAGCGCTGGGGATGGCTCCTTGGCCTCTGCCCCAGGCGCTGGAGTGGCTCTGGTCACGGCAGAACGACGCCCCGGAGGGTCAGAGCATCGCCCCCTGGTGGGTAGAGCGTGGCCCCGGCCCCTTAGTGGGCGTGCCGGGTGGATCCCGGTCGGGCGCATGCGGCGCATGCGGGAGTCTGTCTGACTGTCTCTCCCCGTTTCCGGCTTCGGAAAATACAAAAAAAAAAAAAAAGAAGCACAATTTTAGTAAATGTGTTCTATTATAGGTTAATTATTTGAAAAATTATTATCTGTGTTATGGAATATCTGATAGCTCCCTATGAACAGGGATATTTGTTTAATCAGTACACATCCTTCCCTACTTAGAGTAGATAACAGGATTTGCTGTATGTGTTTCACTGTTTTATCTGAGGGGGAAAAACAGATAGAGGCAAAAGTAGGTGTATAGCTGTGAATATATGAAAGTTTTTTCTTGTATGATTATTTATTAATTATTGTATTATTTTCCATACCAACAACCGCAAACTTATTTTTGCCCCACATGGTATACCAGAGTGCCCTGAAATGGCTACATTAATTTAAGAAAACAGAGTGGAGAGGGTCATCATAGCTTGGCTTTGTCATAAATGCCAAGGTAAAAGAGAATTTAAAAAAACAACTTAACAATTAAAATACCAATGATCTACTTCAAAGATATAGAACACACATTCCAAAAATTTATATGGAACCGAAAAAGAACACGAATAGCCTCAGCAATCTTGAAAAGGAAGAATAAAGTGGGAGGTATTACACTTCCTGATATCAAGTTATACTACAAGGCCATTGTACTCAAAACAGCCTGGTACTGGCATAAGAACAGGCATATAGATCAATGGAACAGAACAGAGAACCCAGAAATAAACCCACATCTTTATGGACAATTGATATTTGACAAAGGAGGTAAGAGCATCCAGTGGAGTAAAGACAGTCTCTTTAACAAATGGTGTTGGGAAAACTGGTCAGCTACCTGCAAAAAAATGAAACTAGACCACCAACTTACACCTTGCACAAAAACAAACTCAAAATGGATAAACGCCTTAAATGTAAATCGTGAAACCATAAGCATCCTAGAAGAAAACATAGGCAGTAAGCTCACCGACATCTATTGCAGCAATATATTTGCTGATTTATCTCCACAGGCAAATAAAATAAAAGACAGGATAAACAAATGGGACTATATCAAACTAAAAAAGCTTTTGCACAGCTAAAGACAATATGAACAGAATAAAAAGACAAACCACACAATGGGAGAACATATTTGACAATACATCTGATAAGGGGTAATAACCAAAATTTATAAAGAACTTGTAAAACTCAACACCAGGAAGATAAACAATCCAATAAAAAAAATGGGCACAAGAAATGAATAGACACTTCTGCAAAGAGGAAATACAGATTGCCAATAGACAGATGAAAAACTGTTCAACATCACTAATCATTAGAGAAATGCAAATTAATACCACAATGAGATATCACCTCACACCAGTCAGAATGGCGCTCATTAACAAAACAACACATGATAAGTGCTGGCGAGGATGTGGAGAAAAGGGAACCCTCCTGCACTGCTGGCAGGAATGCAGACTGGTGCAGCCACTGTGGAAACAGTATGGAGATTCCTCAAAGAATTAGAAATGGAACTGACCTTTGACCCAGCCATCCCACTTATAGGAATATATCCCAAGGACACCATATCACTGACTGAAAAAAAGAAATGCACCCCCATGTTTATGGCAGCATTGTTCACAATAGCAAAGTCTGGAAACAGCCCAAGTGTCTGTCACTGGACAAGTGGATTAAAAAGCAGTGGTACATATATACAATGGAATACTATGGGCGATGAAAAAGAAGGAAATACTACCTTTTGCAACAATATGGAGGGACCTGGAGACTATTATGTTGAGTGAAATAAGCCAGGCAGAGAAAGAGAAATATCATATGAGCTCACTCATTTGAGGAATCCAAGGAATAATGAGAACTGAGGAACGCAATTGAGACAGAGGAGAGACCAAAGGGACCAGAGGAAAAGAGGACAGAGGGAAAGGGGATGATAGGATGGGATAAACCTGAAGGGAAGGGGGGAGGGCACTGTTGGGAGGGTGGCAAAGGAGATGTTGAGGGGAATATGGGGGAGGGGGAATGCATTCGGGGTGACCCTAGAATCTATGTAAACACAATTAATTGAATAAAAAATATAAAAAAATAAAATATGCATTATTCATAAAAAACTTAACAGATTACTGTATGGTTAACCATACTGTATGTGTAATTTGCATAATAAAATAATTTTAAATGTATATTGTAAGCCAAGCACTGGGCAAAACTATTTAGAGAAATTGTATTGGTTAATTCTCAGAACAACTTTATGACATAGGTATTATCATCCTGATCATTTTACATCTAAGGAAAATGAAACACAGTTAAAATGGAATAACTTGTTCAAGATCATACAAATAAGTGACTCAGCTGGGCTTTGAACCTCCATATGCCGAACTTCAATCCTCATGATCCTAATGCCACATTCTACACCTCCTTATTGTAATCCACCAGTAGTTACTTGTCAGCGATATGCTCTGTACACCCCACCTCTTTGCTGTCTCATCAGTTCCCAATCTCCTAATGTACAAGCTCCACACCAACTTCTTGATGTCAATCCTCTATGAGTTCTACATTATTTTCCCCGAAACATAAAGATAATACATGTACATGATATTGCATTTGCAAAACTATTGTAATAACATAGAAACTGCTTCAGACATATTGTTCAGATATTAAAGTGGAAAGCTCTTCAGGGTCAGGGTTAGCTCATGCTGTGTGACCTTGGTTAAGTTATTTCACACACATAGCTTTGTCTCATTTTCCTCAGCTATAAAGTGTCAGTGATAATAGTACTTGCCTCCTTGGAATGCAGAGAAAATTTAGTAAGTCAATGCTTATAAAACTGTTAGCACTCTGCTAGGCTCATAACTAGCATTCAATAATCATTATCATATAGTATTGTATACTATATAATATTTTTATTTATTGATTTTAGAGAGAGAGGAAGGGAGAGAGAGAAACATCTGTTTGTTGTTTCACTTATTTATGCATTTATTTGTTGATTGTTTCTTTAATATTTTATTTAAGAAATTACATCTAAAGGGGTAACATCGATCATTAAGAGTACATAGATGTCAAGTAAACATTTCTGTAGCATTTGAACTGTTGATTATGTTGTGTATGCATCACCCAAAGTCAAATCATTTTCTATTACCATATATTTGTCCCTCTTTACCGCCTTCTGCCCTTTCTTCCTCCACATCCCCCTCCCTATTTGTTGATTCTTGTATGTGCCCTGACTGGGAATCAAACCCACAACCTTGGGGTATCAGGATGACATTCTAACCAACTCAGCTGCTCAGCCAGGGCTTAATATTAATATTGCATATTATGTGTAAATATACTATGTCAATTCTTCTTTCTCTAGGATCTCCATAACATGACCATGTTTTGTTTTCTGATTCTAATGATTCTCTCTTGAATCTTCTTTACTGGCTTCCCTTCTTCCTGTCCCTTTGCACATTTTTCAAAACTTCATTTTTGGCCTTTTTCTCTTTGCCACCTCCAGGAAAGACATAGAGGGGAAATGGGTATAGATCCTAAGGGAGGAGAAGGGCATCTGGAGAGAGTATTCCATCTCAGGCCACCAAGCCACCCCTGTCCTCACTATACCCTCCAATTCCTGGAGCTGCACCTGTTTCTCATCTGCATTTTCACCTCATTGTTTCTAGCCGGGGTCAGCCAAATAGAATCTTATAGTGTGAAAATCCATCCTCTATGGATTTGACTCTTCTAAGGCTGTGTGATCTCTCTAACTATTCCAGGAAAAAGCTCATGACTAGAGGTGGCGCTAAGAGTCACAATCAATCCCTGTGATCACATCTCAGCTGGGTGTCCAGGGCTAATTGGATATCTTTTCATTCATGTCAAGTTAATGCCATGTCCTATTCCCCATATTAGCTCTTTCCATTTTCCTTAGGTCCCCAAAGAGACTGCTGTACTCGTACTGTCATCTATTCTCTACCAGGACAATCAAGAACATCTGACCCGAGCTTCCTCACATTCATTTCTTTCTTTTTTTTTTTTTTTTAATTGCTTTGCCAGTGTTCCTGATCTCATCTCCCTTTTGCCTCATTTGGAATCTTCATCAGGTATATTCCCTAATTTATGTAAACTTTCAATCTCTCCTTCAGTGCCTCTTTTCTAATGATGTAGGTTTCCCATGTAGTAAAAAAAAAAAAAAAAAAAATTTAATCCTGGTAACGTCTACAGAAATCGCCCTTCATGTTTTGTTTCCTTTGCCTTCACGTTTCCCCAGACAACACCCTCCTTACCTTCCAGTCGTCTGGCCTCCCTAGTACTTTGAGTAAAACTAATCTTTTGAAGGCCACGAGGCCTTTTGTGATCCATTGAACCACTGTCCTTTTCTTAGCTTGTCTCCTCCTTAACTTCCTGAAGTACATGACCTTGTCACATGCACCTTTTTTCTATACTGTTTCTTCCATTAGTATATGTGGTACCACACGGGTCTGTCTTCTTAACTAATTCTTTTTCAGTGGGTCTAATTTAATTCAATCAACATTTAGTCACCATTCACTCATTACAACTGAGGTTGATGAAGAAGCAAAAATTTTGGTGGGGGTAGAGCGTGGCTAATTCTCTCAGTATGAACTACAACAGATAACAGTGTTTCCACCAAATTATTAAGCTTTTCTTTCTTTCTAAAATTAATTAACTAAAATAATAAATTATGTCCTCTTCAGCTTCCGGGATTGATGATTTAGTTGATGTTAATGGTGCAATTTCTTTGAAATAAACTCATGAAAGCTGACTTGTGTATCATGTGCTTATGCCTGGAACATCTTATTTTAATTTAACAAATACTACATAAGTTATCTGCCAAGTATCATCCCCAGTGCTTTAAAAATATTAGCTCACTGAATGCTCAAGACAACTCTATAATGGGTATTATGATTAATCCCACTTTATAGCTAAGGAAACTGAGGAACACTTAAATAACAAACCTAAGGCCATAAAGCCAACAAGTGACTCAGCTAGAATTTAAGCCTAGCAGTCTGACGGTTCTAGGTTCAGTGCTGCAGAGGTACTCCATAAATAATTATTGAATAATAATAATAATAATAATAATAATAATAATAATAAAAACACTTGAAGAAGTTATTTTCTATTTCCAAAAGCTAATTCAAGATTTTTCTTGCTCTCATTGTTCATTTCTAGTATTTTGTATATTCTTGGTGCTTCCCACAACCACTTATGACAAAAGTTGTCCTTGAATTTGGACCTAGAAGTTTGTCCATAGGACAAGGTAATCAGGTCTCTAGAAAAACTATGCAGAATTTTTTCTGCATTTCTGTTCTCATTTTAGACGCAGCTGGTGTAGAGAGTTGGGGCATCTTTAGAGAAGGCACCACGTGGGAACTGTTGTCCAAGCCCGGCACCTCTGTATTTGCTATTCCTTCAGTAGGTCCGAGCAAGCGGACTGCCTTTCCACAGCTGACCTTGGTGGCAGAAAGTCCTGCTGTGCTGAGGCAGCCATCTGTAAAGCAAAAGGATAAGACCTTCTTTTGTAAGCAGCCTCTTAAAAAAAAAAAAAGAAAGAAAGAAAAGAGAACCAAAAACATGTATTAGCTGCTATTCCATCTTGTTTGTATACCTTGCATAAGTACCTGGCAATTCTCAAATTTCTTATGCATCAACTTTATCTTTGGCTCACAGTCTTTCTGCTGATCACCAGTCACCGTGTTGCATTACTCTGTCCTTGAAATACTTCCTGAGCACACATATGGACAGTACGAACAAAACATCTTATGTTCGTATTTTTGAAATCATTCATGGCATCATAATGTTTGTTCTATTGACGGTGACAAACAAAACACGTGACACCTTCCTTTCTTGATTTTTTCATTCTATAAATATTTCTTCAGTAAGATTCACTGTGGTGATCACTGTTTGAGATCCAGAAATCCTGCAGGAACCAGGTCAAGCAGAAACCTAGCTGAATTCATTATTAATTCTAAATGCTGTCAAACTTAAAAGTGAAATTTTTGATAGTTTTTACCTGTCTAAATATCTGCTATATAAAATACAACAACAACAAAAGCAATTTAATAACATCACTGACTTTTGTTGAAAAGCAGAATAAAATTTAAGAAAAACATGTTTTTCAGTAGTGTAGTAAACAATTATATACAGACTAGAACTACAATAAACCTATTATTCTGTCTTGTATCATTATTTAAATTTTTATAAACGTGCAGGTTGGAAAAAGATATTCTTTCTAATTTGTCTAGGAAATGCACTTTCTCTTAATATTTCTGTTAGCTGTCAAACTGTAGTAATTTAGTTGCTTATTAGAAAGTATTACTTTTTTTACGTACATTATTAGCTATTATACTTTTTTCATAAAGCATTTAACTTTTATAATTATAAATATATTTTTATATTTCAATGACTAATACTGTGTTAGTACATAAAGCAAATAAGCTCTTTTTTTTACTCTAATTATATTTAGGATACTGATCTATAGTTGAAAGTTAACCTTGACACAATTAAATTTGTTTGATTATGTCTAATCTACTTTTTTGGTGTCAAAATATCCTTTTATGAAAGGATTTTAAGTGTTGTCTTTCCTAATGCATTTAGCAAAATAAAAAGTTGGCAACTTTTAAGCCAAATGTCCTAGTGTTGTTATGCTAATCAAATATGTTTGCAAACTGCACAATCACATGATCACTGATCATTTGCACATTCTGGGATAATAAAAATGATACTGAAGTAGACATTTAGCTATTTGACCTTCTAGAAGTTGAGGCCAAAGCTATTGCCAAGTACTAGATTTAGTCTGATTCTTACAGTTAGTGCATATCTAACAGTTACATTTTTCTTCCCAAATCTATTACTTCCATTTTATTGTAGGCCTCGATTCTCTTGCTGTCTTCATTCTTAGGTGATCTGTTTTTTTCCATGAACTTCTAGAAATTTTATGTCCTACTCATTTGATGTTTAATCATTAGATTTCTTTGTAACATTTCTGAGTCTCATATCTTGCATGTCACTTAATTTTTGCGTGCATATTTCTATTATTCCCAGCTCAATAATAACCTACTTGAGGTTAGATCGAAACCATTTTGGATCACTTAAGCCCTTAGCACTGTGCATCTGAGAGGACCTGTGCCTTTGTGAATGGCTAAATGATTAAATGAGTGACATAACTCAACCTTCATTGAACATGCAGAGGGAACAGTGGTTGAGTCTGTCTTGGAGAGGGGAAGTTGTAATGCTGGAGAGATTTTGCAAGATTGATGTCCCATGAATGAAGGTGGAATATATCAAGACAAGCTGGCCTGGAGCTGAGTCACTCATGACACAGCCCATATTATTAGATCTTGTGACATGGGAAATCTACAAGTCTTAGTGAGTACTGGGTCTGTGCATATGTAAATACTGTTTCAGAGCTCTCTTGATAAAGATCACATATATGATTTATATGGCACAATTAAGTGATATAAATAAAACTGACAGAACCAGGTTTTAAACTTAAGCAGTCAGCTCCTACGTTCCAGGTTTTAATTGCTACATTACACTGAATTTTTCTGATATAGATGTAGAATCAGAATAATCATCATCTAACCCTCATGAGCCCTAATAGCTAGCAAGATCAGTCTATAAAGTCTTCGGCAGTGCTGCTGTGCCCCTGCAAGGGTCCAGACACTCATTTTCTAGACCACCAAAGTTAGGTTTGCAGGGAGGATGATGTGTAGCCTCTAACTGAAGTTCTGGAAGAAAGTAAGGTGCCCTCAGGCTTGTGGGTGGTTTAGAGTCAGTCTGAAAGGAGAGCACAGAGTTAGCCTGCCCTATCAGTAGGACGATCTATGATTTACCATCCAAACTAAGTTACATTTGAGAGTGAAAGAAAACTCAATAATTATGCTGAAACTACAAATGTAAGCTGGGACTATCCCAGGCAGTCTGTACTGGCTGGGTCTGCCAAAACCTCCAAGGAAATGAAAAGGAAAATGTAAATCAACTTGGGAAGTTTAGGAAGCCAACATCTGAAAGAGGACAAGCTTGGGACAAGATCAGCTCACCCAGGAACAAAAACTAAGGCAGTCAATGCTGTTAAGGAAAGAATTGGGTGAGTATATATGACAAGAAGAAACCTGAGATCCAAATGCAAGTTGAATGTGAGTCAGCGGGGCATTCCCAGATCAAAAATGATGGAACTTGTACAATGCAACTCAGAAAGAAAATTTTTGTTGCTTCAAGACTTGCCAAGGAACTTATGAGAGCAGTATGTGCAGTTCTGACTTCTGCAGTTTTTAAATGATGCAAAGAGTTAAAGTCCAGAAAAGAATTACCAGGTAGATTATAGCGGTGACAGCATGGCCTGTAACTTCACCAGCGTTATTCCTCTTTATTCTCCTTTAGTCCCAGGTGAGTCACCTGGGTGGGGATGCTGCCTCTGGCTCTGGCTCTGCTTCTGTGAGTTAAGCATCACTTCTCCTTTTGGAGCTGGGAGGAGGAGCGGCTTCTGCAGCTCTCCCTCCACTCAGCTCCCTTAAACCTTGGAGGCTTTTGTCTGTCTGGTCAGAGACCCAAGACAGAACATCTGCTGTGGTCTAATATGGTACCTTCTATCAGGAGGAAAGGGGCGCACTGTATCAGGGCAGCAGCCAGCATCAATCAGCTTCAGTGAACATTTAAGCGGACATAGCGGTACACCTGACACCTTTCATGCTGCCGCGGAATAATATCACTTAGGGTTTAACATCCAGACTCTCTCAGTCCAGCTGGCCGGTAGACTTGAACCTCCCTCACAGAGACCTTGAAGCCCAGAATCTGCGGAACCAGAGCTGCACAGCTGCCCTCAGCAGTGAGGTGCTGGTCCCCTTAGGTGGACAGGCTCTTTTCTGCCCGGGGGCAGGTAATATAAGACATTGGTGAAGATTCACAGCTTATCACTGAGAGGTAGACAGTCAGCAAGAGAGAAAGAATGCACAAACCTACTTCTTGTGATGTGTACCGTCAGCCTGACATTGACTTTAAAAACACTAAATTGAGTAAGAAAGGGAAGGTGCAGCATTCAGTAATCCCTTTGTTCCTTGATGTGACTCTCAGAAACGAATCCTCCTGCCTTTAGATCCTACGCACTGTTTTTGCGTCTTTCGCCAGCCCTAGATTTGCTGAGCTCAATAGCTCCTAACGCTCTTACACCAGCACTGAGATACAATGACAGGTGAGTCAGAGAATGTCCCACTGCCATGGGGTTCATACATAACGAGAGGAGACAGACTATAAACAAATAAGCAAAAAGAAATAAGAAAATATCAGATGGTGATAGGTGATAGTAGATCAAGGTGATGAACAGGGAAATAGTACTGGGGTAGGGGAGAAGGGTTTAGCTCGAGATGCTAAGGAGAGACTCACTTAGAGGTGACTGAAGAGGTCAATTAGTGACTTAGATGATAAAAAGAGCCAATTGGGTAATGGTGCAGGGAAAGAGCATCCTGGTAGAAGCAACTGCTAGTGAGAGGAGCTGAGTGTTTTTAGGTCAGTGTGGCAGTAGCTGAGTGAGGTTTGGATATGGGATAAGTTTGAAAAGTTTGTCAGGAGCTAGATCACAAGAGCCCTTGTGGGCCAGGGCAAGAGTGAATTCAAAGTGGTCCTAGAATTGGATTGATTAGACCCTTGAGATCATCTAGTCTACCCTTCTAAAATTTAAAAAAGAGGAAACAGGGCCTGGAGAGGTGCCATTTTGTCACTCCACCTTCATCAGTCAACCTTGGTAATGCAATGAGCACAAGCAAGATCTTCTGAAGAGAGTCCTTGCCAGTTTCCACCAAACTCCTCCTGGAGGCTAACAAGGTAGGACTCCTGAATGTCATTAAACATGTAAGCACCTAGGGTTTAAAACAGGCTACACTCACACTGTCTTTTTGACTCATGTTCTAGAATATCATAAAGGCAAAGTTAGTCTAATAGAGTATTTTCCACAGAGCAGGAGAGTTTGAACATTTGCTTTTCATTAAGAATTAAATTTTGTATGAAAAGTAATTTTATTTTTTACCAAGAGTGTACGTTCAGCTGTTCACAGCCAGGGTCACACTTCAACTTGCGGTGTTGTTCCATAAAGCTTTGTAGGACCTGTATAAAAGACTGGATGAGCATGGGGTGGTATGTGTGCATCGGAGGCAAACACAGGTGAGGACTGCTTAATTATTAAAGCAGTTGAGCAGTGTGGCATAGTTACTGAGCACGCAGATGGTAGCACTAGACTGCCTGGATCTGGGTTAAGGCTCTGTAATGGACTAGCTCGGATTTTTATTTTCTTTACCTGTCAGGTAGGCTGGGAATAGTATCCTCTTCATAGGCAATTAAACAAATTAATATCTGTAGACACATTTAGAACAATGTGTCTTACACAATTCTTGTTGTATAATAAACACTAAATAAATGTTTCAAAGATTTTTTTAAAAAAACATCAAAGTGAAATTATCCTTCACCTACCTTGTAAAAAGGGGGCGTTTATAAACATCTTTGTAGACCAGTTATGCATTGTCTTAATGGCGAGTGCTTAGTTTGACTACTTAATATTACAGAGAAAATGCAACCCTTTTATTCTAGGATTGGGACACATTCCCACTACAGGGACATATGGTGCAGCTTCTACATCTGGGAGGAGCTAACATTCCACTGTACATACAAACACTCAGAATCAGAAAATTGTATTGTAAGTTATGTACACACAGCACACGTGTGTATATACATCTTGGTTTTTCAAACAGCAATGACATTGCCTAAGGGAGCAATAGCTTTCACATCCTCCTCTGTGTTGAAAAGAAGGCTTTATTGAAGAGGACATATGGATGGAGATTCATGTTGGAATAGCTGAGCTCTTCAGTTCTAAAAGGATTTGAGGCTGGCTTGATTAAACACAAACCCACGGCAAGAGATGAGCTGGAATAGGAGCTTGTTGTCACTGCTCTGGCTCTTATTCAGGATTTATAGCTCATAGATTTGCCACCAACCAGATGTGACGGCAAGTGACATGCTCATTCTCTGGCCTGAGTCTCCCAGATTTCATGCTACTGTCATTTTTGCTCCCTTGTGCTTCCCTCCCATTAGCTGACTGGTGGACTCTGGCAGACATTCTGTTTTCTCTTTTCTATCCTCTCCTTGAGAGAGATGTAATGGTGAAAAGTCCTATTCCTTCCACTAGGACAGGGGTAGTCAACCTTTCTATACCTACCACCCACTTTTGTATCTTCGTTAGTAGTAAAATTTTCTAACTGCCCACCAGTTCCACAGTAATGGTGCTTTATAAAGTAGGGAAGTAACTTTACTTTATAAAATTTATAAAGCAGAGTTACAGCAAGTTAAAGCATATAATAATAATTACTTACCAAGTACTTTATGTCAGATTTTTGCTAAGTTTGGCAGAATAAATCTTTATGAAACAACTTACTATAGTTAAATCTATCTTTTTATTTATATTTTGGTTGCTCCGCTACCACCCACCATGAAAGCTGGAACACCCACTAGTGGGTGGTAGGGACCAGGTTGACTACTGCACTAGGAGATCTTAAGTGGCCAGAAAGAGCACTTCTGTCTTTGTCTTGGAAGGAGAATATGAATGAGACAATGACTTTCAATCCGAGATAACAGGGCTGGAAGGAACTTCAGAGTCCATTGTAATACTTCCTTATGTTTTGGGGTTTTTTAAAATTATTATTCATTTTAGAGAGGAGAGGGAGAGACAGAGAGAGAGAGGGGAGAGACAGAGAGAGAGAAAGGGGGAGGAGCTGGAAGCATCAACTCCCATATGTGCCTTGACCAGGCAAGCCCAGGGTTTCGAACCGGCGACCTCAGCATTTCCAGGTCGACGCTTTATCCACTGCGCCACCACAGGTCAGGCTGTTTTGGGTTTTTATAGCACAGGTAGAAGGAGTTAATGTTTGCAAAGTGCACTAAGGTAAATGGAGAGATTTTCCACAGCTGATGTACCCAGCCTGGGCACTCCAGCTGCCTTGGGGTCTGCTTGGTCACCTTGGGGACTGAAGGAAGCCAAGCTTGACAGAAGCTCTGTAGTCTTCAATGCCAGCCCTGTGTGTCACTACACAATTGAAGGCAAGGGAAAGGAGCAAGAAGGATCATCTAGAAGGATTATGATCCAGGCCTGATTGCCAATCTCCTGACCTTAGTTCACATTTTATAGCCAGAACTTGTCATATGGACACAGCTGGCTATAAGGAAAGCTGGCAACTGGGTTTATCTGTTCATCCAGAAGGAAAGAAAACAGGTGTGGTGAATACCTAGCCAATCTGTGCCTTATAGTGTATGTGACCAATGGTATTCCAGGGACAGTGGCAGAGTTGAAACTAAGACATACATGTCTGAATCCATGGCACAGTGCCCTACTCACCAAACCACACTCCACCATGTATCTCGTATGTCCTCTACCTTTAAAAAGAAAACAATAGCTCACAAAAGGTAGCAAAAGAAGGGAGCCAAGAAAAAGTGGTTGGCCCATTTTCTAAGAAATATGGGTATGATGTGAAAGCACCAATTGTGTTCAATAAAAGAAATACAGAAAGATACTAGTCTCACAGAATCCAGGAACCAAAACTGTTTTCAAAGTGAGGCTTATTGCTCTGCAGAATGATAAAGTTGCATCTGGAAAATCCAAGCTAATTACTGAGGTTATTCAGGGCATAAACTCCCTGACCAACTTTCATGACATGAATCTTACCCATGAAAACAATTTGCTCCATGGTCAAAAAAATAAAAAGAAAAATGAAAGACCATGATTGAAGCTCATGTTGATGTCAAAATTACTGATGGTTGTTTGCTTCATCTGTTCCATGATGGTTTTACTTTAAAAAAGCAACAATCAAATTGGAAGAACTCTTATTCTTAGTGCCGACAGGTCCGCCACATCTGGAAGGAGATGATGGAAATCATGACCCGAGAGGTACAGATAAATGACTTGGAAAAAAAAAACTGACCAATAAATGGATTCCAGACAGTGCTGGAAAAGACTCAGGAAAGCCTTGCCAATCTATTTATTCTCTGTGTTCATTAGAAGGGTAA
Source organism: Saccopteryx leptura (assembly GCF_036850995.1). Lineage (NCBI taxonomy): Eukaryota > Metazoa > Chordata > Mammalia > Chiroptera > Emballonuridae > Saccopteryx > Saccopteryx leptura. The sequence continues at coordinate 46,025,100 of NC_089508.1, read as the reverse complement.
AAAATGCTGAAGAAGCCCAAGTTTGAATTGCGGAAAACTCACAGAGTTTCATGGTCAAGGCCATAGTTCTGGAAAAGCTCCTGGGGTTGAGACAGGTGATAAAGTTGAACAAGCCTGATGGATGTGAGCCACCTGACCAAGAATCTGCTTAAAATTCATACCTTTAATGGTGACAAATAAAAAGTCTTGCCTGACCTGTGGTGGCACAGTGGATAAAGCGTTGACCTGGAACACTGAGGTTGCAGGTTCAAAACCCTGGGCTTGCCCGGTCAAGGCACATATGGGAGTTGATGCTTCCTGCTCCTCTCCCTTTCTCTCTCTCTCTCTCTCTCTCTCTCTCTCTCGTTCTTCCCTAAAATGAATAAATAGATGAAAATAATTGAAACAATAAATAAAAAGAATTTAAAAAAAAAAAAAGTCTTACTTGTGGGAAAGAAAGAATAGCACAGTCTAGTAAATACACATCTGGTGTATCTTCAGTCAAATTCTTCTCAAAGGAAAGCCTGGTGCAACACGTGGGAATCTCGCGAAGGGTCAGCCTTGACTCCCCATATAAGAGAGAATTTCCACTGTATCACTGACTCTTTGTCAGGAAATCAGTATCTGAATTGCTTTTTCTTATTTCTTTCTGTCCTTCCCTATGGTCCTTCCCCACTTGGTTGCTTCATGAGGACCAGGAAGCCAGACAAGGGTTAGTGCACAGTTCACTGCCAACACCTGTCTCTTGAGTCTACCGCAGCCTTTGATTCGAATGGTTTCCCCCCCCCCCCCTTTCTTACATTTGGCCCTTTGGTCTCTGTCCCCTGAGCTGACTTTCATCATCCAATTAGAAAGAACACCCTCTCCTCACTACCAGCTTCCCTGGGAACCTTAGGGAGTAAACCCCAAGCCTCCTGCACTTCCCGAGGGGCCAGCAGTGCTTCAAAGAGCATGGCGGTGGCGGCGGCACCTCACTGCTGGGATTCCTTTCTGTTTGAACAGCTTCCATTGCTCACTGCTGATCAGTAACTCAATGATTCATTAAACACACAAACAATGAGTGAATCTGTTCCATTAGCGAGGACACCTGTTGATCTCAGACATTCTCAGCTGAGCTCGGAAACCTGAACAACAGAATGCCTGCATCCGTGGAGTGCCCCGTCCCTACTTGATGGCATGTTAGAGCAGGAAGAGCGGAGTCCCGGCTTTGCTGGTGCTTTTATGCTCTTCCTTTCATCTGGCGGAGGGCTGCGAGAATACGCTGTGGAACACAATGCCCCTCTCTATAATCAGCTGGAAAACTCCGAGAGCTTGGTCATTATCGAGTTCTTAGGTTTTCAGAATGAGACAAAGAGGAGAGTGGGAATATCTGCACCCTTTCGCCTGCAGGTGCCAGGGCAACGGAATTCACCAAGAGCTAAACAAAAACAAAAACAAAACAGAAAAGAATCAAAACAAAAAGCAAAGGAAACTATCCGTAAAAGCAAGTCTTTTGGATTGGGCAAAAAAAAAAAAAAAGAAAAGAAAAGAGAAAATAATTATGGACACACACAGTAGAGTGGTGATTGCAAAGGGAGAAGGAGTGAAGGGAGGTGGGGGAAGGTGGAGGGGGATGAATGGTGATGGAAGGTGACTTGATCTGGGGGAATGAACACACGATAGAGCGTACAGAGATGTGTCATAGAATTGTGCACCTGAAACCTGTATACTTTTGTTATCCAGGGACTCCAGTAAATTCAGTTAAAAAGAAAAGCAATCCTATTGATTGCAAGGACCTCTTCTCTTCCCTGGAACTAATACAGTTTCTTTGTTACTTACCTTCTGATTCCTGCAGCTGTCCTGGGTATTTAGGAACTGGTCTACGAGTGTTTACTAGCTTGTTATAAATCAAGATGACTGACATCCTATAAAGCTGAATGACTAAGGTAAGTTTTCTTTAAAAATTTTTTTTTTCACATCTGATGGGGAATGTGTCCATGTGATAACAAGGGTGAGGGAGGCATGTGTCAAACAAGAGTGTGAACATCCAATCATCACACTTATGAACTACAAAAGGATCTGAGTGAAGTTTCTAATGTAGGTATCACACAGTCAACAAAAGTTGACATCTTATTTAAAAGTTGATATTTTGTTATGGTTAACTAATTCCTCCCATTATTATAAGAAAGAGGAAAGCTTTCATAAGGTTTGTTTGGAGCCTGAAAGTTGTTTCATACCAGGAATAAGGAGACATATAATCTTCCTTCAAATGAACATTAAATTGCCTCTTTAATGTGGATTTAGTTTTTGAATGTCAAAATTATCATGTTTGTACTGCATACTTCAGAATCAGTATGTTTCAATATCTCTACAGTGACACTTTCATTGAAATATTTGATTGCATAGCTCAGTTTTCAAGTTTATGATAAATTTATTCTAGAAGATAAATAAAAGCTTAATTGTTCATTGGTTCTTGAGGGAAACTGCTCTTCAAAGTAAATTTCAGTCCCTATTTGTTTAACATATAAAATTTTTTTTAAATCATCAGTTTTAAATTTCTTAATGGATTTCAGAGATGACTACGGCTAGTGGTAGTCTTACTTTCATTTTTGTAGCCCAGAAATGACAGAAAGCCAGATGAGGAACTCCACGTGTGCCTCTTTCATGAATGTCCTTTTACTCTGGAGGACATGCTATGAGCTACAAAACATTCAGAATAAACAGGGTAAACAGATTGAGGCAGGCAGACCCCATGACTTGGGTTCTCTAGGCCGGTGTGTATATATCTTCCTCATCCCATCATCCTAAACATAAAAGGACCATGTGAGTTTTCATTTCTTTTTATTTATTTATTTATTTATTTATTTATTTATTTATTTATTCATTTTAGAGGAGAGAGAGAGAGAGAGAGAGAGAGAGAGAGAGAGAGAGAGAGAGAAAGGGGGGAGGAGCAGGAAGCATCAACTCCCATATGTGCCTTGACCAGGCAAGCCCAGGGTTTTGAACCGGTGACCTCAGCATTCCAGGTCGACGCTTTATCCACTGCGCCACCACAGGTCAGGCAGGACCATGTGAGTTTTCAAAGGGATTTCTACAAACATGGTCTTTTGATAACCACTAGAGTGCCAAATGCAAGTGGCTGTGCAGAGACCCCACATGTGCGATCAAAAGAATCCTCAGATTCTTCTGTATAAAATAGAGAAGCATGAGAAGTGACTGTTACAGAAGAGTAAATGGACAGGGATGTAAAGCAGAGTATAGGGAATGTAGTCAACAACCTTGTAATAACTATGTGTGGTGTAGATGGGTACCAGACTTATCAGGGGGATCATTTTGTAAAGTATATGAATGCCCAACCACTATGTTGAAATGAATATAGGCCCTGGCCGGTTGGCTCAGTGGTAGAGCGTCGGCCTGGCGTGCAGGAGTCCTGGGTTTGATTCCTGGCCAGGGCACACAGGAGAAGCGCCCATCTGCTTCTCCACCACCCCCCCTTCTCCTTCCTCTCTGTCTCTCTCTTCCCCTCCCGCAGCCGAGGCTCCATTGGAGCAAAGATGGCCCGGGTGCTGGGGATGGCTCTGTGGCCTCTGCCTCAGGCGCTAGAATGGCTCTGGATGCAACAGAGCGACGCCCCAGATAGGCAGAACATTGCCCCCTGGTGGGCATGCCGGGTGGATGCCGGTTGGGCGCATGCGGGAGACTGTCTGACTGCCTCCCCGTTTCCAGCTTTGGAAAAATGAAAAAAAAAAAAAAAAAAAAAAAAAAGAAATGAATATAATATTGTATGTCAACTGTGACTGGAAAATAAAATAAGAGCTCAAAAACATTTAAATAAATAAATAAGTAAATAAATAAATAAAACTAAATAAGAGATAACTACACATAAATAAAAAAATTGGTCTCATAGCTACCCTCTCGTGTGATTAGACTAGAGCTTTACAATAGAACTTTCAGCAATGATGCAAAAGTTCCTATACTTGCACAATCCTACATGATAGCCACTGGCGCATTGTGGCTACTGAGCACTTGGAATGTGGTTAATGTGACTGCAAAACTAAATTGCAATTTTAGTTAATTGAAATTTAACTAAGCACGTGTATTTAGTGCTTACTGTATTGAACAGAAAAGGATTATTCTGTAATGTGACAAGAGTCATAGACCAGGTTGGTCTTCATTATAATATGGCCAATATCTAAGTTGTTTTCCTACCTTCATTGTAAGCTCTCAATGAGTATTTCTTGTATGAAACCATAAATCTGATAATAATCCATTCTCCCTTAATACTCTTCAGTGCTTCTACTGGCCTGAGAGCTCTAACTCTTGTTAGCCCCTCAACTCCCTCTACCTTCTGGTCCAGCATACAAACATTCAGCATATAGCAATTATATATTTAATCCATCCTTTGACTGGTTATGATCTTTCCGTCTCTATGGGAAGTTTCTTCTGCCTAGAATGCTTTTCTTCCCACTTGTCCACCTTGGCAGGGCTTTGTTTATCTGTAATGACTGAAGGGATGACTTTCTTTGGGAAGTGTTTCCCAATTGCTCCAAACCAAGTTAATCACACTCTTCTCTCAGGTCCTGTAGTAGTGTGGTGTCAGAGCAGAGGGGTCTTAAGGCAGACCCTCAGATCTATGTGTACATATTTTTAAGGAAATTCCCATGGGAACTAGGGAAGTAGTGGGTGGGGGTGGAGGGAAGGGAGGGGAGCAAGCCAAGTGAGTGTGCAATCACAAAGTTGCGCAGATGGTAGGTTTTGCCTGATCAGCAGGCCAACTAGAGTAACTCTGCAAATCAGGTCTCAGAGTCATCCTGACCTGAGGCAAAGAAACTCAAGCTTTCACACTCTCACACCCATCAGTTATTGGATGGGCAGGCCCAGACACTTTGGTCTCTCCTTTTGTGTGGGCAAAAGAGACTCAAAGGAGAGTTCTCCAGGAAAGAGGGCAGGTTCTGCTATGGGAAATGACACCATTAGACATATGACATAATCCACTCTGAGGGATGTTAGACTTGAGTCTATCTGGTTTCCAAACCCAGATCTATCTTTTCCTAGAGAAGTGACTAAATTGTTTTCAATTTCTGTTTTCTCCTCTGTTACATTTAGAAAGTAATTGTATCTTTCACCTAGTGCTTAAAGTGAAATTTAAATAGGATAATGTGTGTAATGTATTTAGTATAGTATGGGGTGACTAGTAAAAAAATTGCAGTTGGAATTATAACACAGCATTTTGTTGTAATTGCATATCTCACTTCTCCACTACCCCTTGGATTTTCTAGGGCAGTAATCTGCTTCCTTGGATTGTAACTCAATGACACCTAAACCAATAGCCTGACCCCCAGTGGATGTCAAATTAGTGTTTTTTGAGTAAATGAGAGACACTCAACTTTGTACCTTATCTCTCTTATCATGTCTGATGACATGTTACATTGAAATACTCTATTCAAGTGTCTATTTTTCCTGTTAGACTATGTGGCTATTCTTTCCCAGTTCCCTGAAATGTAACACAACCTGATATAAACAGTTGCTAAATAACTGTTGAACCACCCTTTGTTAGGTAAGGGTCCAGAATTTCCTAGAGGTAAAACCATTATAATCCGAAGGGTAGTTGTCTACCCTTCTGAGTTTTCAGACAGTGATCTTAGGTCACATAGGGTTCAGGACAGGACAACAGAAACCCCTCAAGGGTTTTCAAGCAGAATGTGATTGACTAAAGGGAATTTGGCTCACAGGAGGCAGAATTTCTAAATTGGCCCCCCGAAGATGTTCCACCCTAACACCAGAAGCTTTGTATATGCTCATCTAGCATGCCTGGGATTATGTTGGGCCTGATCCAATCACAGGATCCCTACAAGCAGCTGGGAGCAGACAAGAGAGTCAGAGTGGAAGTGTGTGGGGATGCGAGGTAAGGGGCCCTCCTGCTGGCTGCAGTGTTGTTGGAAGGACTTGATGTGCCATTGCTGGTTTGAAGATGGAGGTGGCCCAGGGAGAAGAATGTAGGTGGCTCTGAGGAGCTGAGAGCAGCCTCTGGTTGACAGCCAGCAAGACATTGGGCACCTCAGTCCTAAAACCGCAAAGGGATGATGAATTCTGCTGACATCCTGAGTGAGCTCAGAAGTAGGCTCTTCCCTGAGCCTCCAGGGAAGACCCAGCCTGGCCGACATCTTGATTGCAGCCTAGAACCCAGCTGAGTCCACCTGCACTTCTACAGAACTGTGAGATTATAGGTTGGTATTATTCTAAGCTGCTCAACTTGTGGTGATTTGCTACCCAGCAATTGAAAACTAATACAAATGCTTACTATTGTGGGAAAACCTACAGTCAAGAAAGAAAGATGGGCTCCTCCTTGCTCCCAAGTTATGCTACGGTGGGCTGCCACCTGAGATCCCGCAGCTGCAGGAAATTACAGCAATCCCTGCGGAGGCCTGGCAGTGAGGTGCTGAGACCGGCCATCAGCCACCTCGATCACATCTGCTGATGCCATGCGCAGTCACGCCCACCACTGCTGACAGAGGAGGATGGGCCTCTTGTCCTCTTCTGCCTTACAGATACTCTACAAATAAAATGTATTGTTAAACAGGTCATACCCAGAACCTTGGTGGAAAGGAAGTCTGGGATATATACTGAATTTTTCGCTTCATGAAACACACTCCCCCCCCCCAAAAAAAAAAAAAAAGTGAACAGGAAAATGCCTGTGCGTCTTATGGAGCGAATGTTCATTTTTTCTAGCTGCTGCAGGTTCCCGGACAACTAGAAGAATTATTTGAACATTAAAGTCTCTTCTCATTTGTTAATAACAGTGCTAATGGTTGTTAATACTGCTGTTGAGTTTACATTGTTGAAATATTATTGTGGTATATTTTATTAAATATTTTAATACACCATTTGGTTCAGAATATTTTTTTCTTATTTTCCTCCTTAAAACACTAGGTGTGTCTTATAGTCAGGTGCGTCTTACAGAGCGAAAAATACGGTAGTTCCCAGGCACCTAGCACCTGAGATGAAGGGGAACCTATAGAAGGAGGCGGAGATGATGCTGATGGACCGTAGATGGTGCCCAATATGGCTCTTCAAACTTTCAAGCCTCTTTTAAGTCAGCCCTCTGGTAGGACTCATTGTTTTCATTTTACAGATCAGAAAACTGAGGTTCAATTGGCTTAAATACCTTGCTGAAACCCTCATAAACAGTTGCAAAAGTCAAAATTGGAACTCAGATCTTTTTTTTCACCCAAGCCTACATTTTTCAACCTTTGTTGCTGATGCTGTCCTTGAGAAAGAATCAGTATAACTGGTTGGCAGCTGGACCCAGGGGCTCCATGGGGGTGGCAATCCAAGTGGCAGCGATGTCCTTAGGTTCCTCCTGGTCATAGATGCTGTGAATCTCCTGTTGCAGCCCTCTCTAGCTTCGTTCTCTCCTCCCCTTCTCTCAGCCTAGCTTCCTCCTTGACTTTGGACACAGACCTTGCAAGGTGTGCTCTGATTTCTGGTTTTATTTTGGGGAAGAGTCCCAGCGGTCCTTCTGTCCTGTGAGTACGCAGAATTGGCCCCTCTCCTCTGTGCTCAGGGTCTCCCTGCCTCTCCCCCACTGGGGGCCAGTGCTGGGCTAAGGAGCAACATTAGGGGAACACCTCCCCCCTGGGGAGGGGTCATGGAGCCTTGCCCCAGACAGCTCTATCTTCGCTACATACCAATACAATTACAAACAAATTGGCCCACGGGATTCAAGCATGAGAGCAATTTGGCCCTCTCTCTTCCCTTGCTGACAGTTTTAAACCTGCTTTCTTTAAAAATTCAACTGCGGCAAGAGATTTTTAGCACCCATGCTAAATGGGGGGGGTGCAATTTTCTCAAATACTGGGGTGTCATGAAGCTCAGAGGAGGAGCTCTGGATAATATTTTTCAGGAAAAAATGTAAAAGAGACACATTCTCTGGGATTTCCCCATGACCGCAGGTTGGAGGCTGGGAGGCGGGTCCTTCCTAGTCAGACTCGACCGGTTTTCTGATGCCCTTCCCTCCCTGGCTGGCTGCCCTTCTCTCTCCTGGACTTCTACTCCATGGTGAGGAATTTATTCCTAGGTTTATGAAGGGAGGAAAGGAATGTTTCAACTTTCTTTACTATGCCTTAAAAGACATAAATATTTTGAAACATATGCTCACAATTTGATACAACTGAACTAAAATAAAAGCAGGGTATCTGTGTCAGAAAGAAGTGGACAGCCCACTTATTTACAAAGTCCGGGATCCGCCAGGTCTTCTTTGCTCAGGCAGTCCAGGTGAACACTGTCAGGAGAGGTGTGTGGGAGAATGTGCTCCTTCTGCCTTTTTAAGTCTATTTAAACACACATTACATTGAAAACCCAACTTCACTAGAAAGAAAAGCACATATAAAATAATGTTTTACATATAGTTTTATGGTGGTTTTTTGATAAAGAAAATTCCTCAGTCCATGTTTTCCTCAAGTGTAATTATCCTGGGTTGCATATTGACATTAGTTGAATAAAGATCGCTCAACTAGCTTCCTTCTGTTTATCTTTTTGAGAAACACTATACAGTACGTCATTTTTTTTTTTACTTTTTTTTTTTTGCATTTTTCCGAAGCTGGAAATGGGGAGGCAGTCAGACAGACTCCCGCATGCACCTGACCGGGATCCACCCGGCACGCCCACCAGGGGGCGATGCTCTGCCCATCCGGGGCGTTGCTCTGTCGCGACCAGAGCCACTCTAGCGCCTGGGGCAGAGGCCAAGGAGCCATCCCCAGCGCCCGGGCCATCTTTTTGCTCCAATGGAGCCTTGGCTGCGGGAGGGGAAGAGAGAGACAGAGAGGAAGGGGGGGGGTGGAGAAGCAGATAGGCGCTTCTCCTGTGTGCCCTGGCCAGGAATCGAACCCAGGACTTCCGCACGCCAGGCCGACACTCTACCACTGAGCCAACCAGCCAGGGCTACGTCATTTTTTTAATTGATCGATTTGAGAGAAAAAGAGAGAGAGGGAAACATTGATTTGTTGTTTTATTTATTCATGCATTCATTGGTTGATTCTTGTATGTGCCCTGACTGGGGATTGAAAACACACCCTTGGTGTATCGGGATGATGCTCTACCCAACCAAGGCCACAACACATGTCATCTTTATCATCACAACACTCACATATTTTAAGTGAGAACCTGCATGGAGTTGCTGGTGGAAATCTAGCTCAGTTGAGCCGCAATGTCAAGCCAGAAGGGAACCCGAGACAGGTCCCTCACTGCAGGTCCCATCAGGAGAGCCTTTCAGCATCACTCTTTAGAAAAATGTCTCAGATGATTTCCAGGGTGACTCAGAAGATCTAAGTGAAGGGATAGAACTAGAGATGGGTATGTACTCTGCTAGGCACTGGAGGATACATTGATGAATTGGATGGGTACATTCTTTGTTCACAAGTTGTCTAGAGTCCAGTGCGGGAAACAAACAAGTATAGGTGATTACAAGTGACAGAAGTGCTATGATGAAGAGAAGAATGTCTTCAGAGCCCAAAGATGGGGTATGTAACCTTGACTTAGCGGGAAGACCTCCCAGAAGAAATGGTGATCGTGCATAAGAATGTTAACAACATTGCCACAATGAGTGTGATGAGATCTCAAAAACTGACTTGAATAGAAAATAAAGGTGTATGCTGCTGAGAGGGAACTTGCTGGAGGGAGTACTTTCATTAGCTCCACTTGGATGTATTGCAACAGTATCGTGGCCATTCTGATGGATTCTGCAGCTGTACTTTGATGGCCTTCGACTTTCCATCACTAAGTCAGTCGAACAGCCAGAGCTATTCCTCCTTTATTTCCTGCCTCTCTTAAACAACAGCTGTGTAACTCAGTGCCTCTTGAAGAGGGGAATGTTGAAGAATAGATAGGAATCCCGAGAGGAATGTGTGGTAAGGGGAATGGGAGATGAAGCTGACTCTTCCCTTAGCTCAGTAATGGCACCTGCCTCACCTCATCTGAGCTTTTAGCCCTCAGGTCATGATGAAAAAGAAGATGCTGGGATCATCCCGTCAAACTGTCAAAATTGGAGAGAGGGTGAATGAAATATCCACTAGGGATCTCCAAGAAGCCAGGAAACTCATATTTACTTTCAACCAGGGAGAATTTGAACCTATGTCTCCAGATTTAAAAGTCTAGGATATTAATTCATTGTGACATCTGGCCCTTCTCTTTGATATTTTAAAAAATAGGCTAGAAACAGAATTGTGAATCCATGCTCCAAAGCGCTACTCTCAGACTCTGGGAAAGAATGCAACTCTGAGTTTATCTTGTTTATCCAACTAATCTCTGGTCATTTGTGTAACATGATATTTCATCCATCGGATGCTGTAAGCCAATTTCTAGCACAAGGTTTCCATTTTTTTTTAAATCATCCATGAAAGAAAAGAATGTAGAAATGTCTGTTTGGCCATTGTCAAGGACTGTGGTGGCACTCGTAGCTAGCTGTTGGCTCCAAGTCTTTGTTGCAGCCACTTGAAGATGTGAGATTCTCTAAGAATCTTAGAATTTTGAAACTAGTAAGAAAATTAAGCAGTTTGAACCCTAATGATGCTTATACCTTTTATTCCAGTCAATTCACTCCAACAAATTTCAAACACATGTCACTTTTCAACAAACCCACAAATATATGTATACATTCACAAAGGTGTTCACTCTAGTACCTTTTCTTTTTTTTTTTTTTTGTAAAAGTAAAAAATAGAGAAACCACCCAGATGGTCAACATTATAGATCTTATTTTGAATATTAATTTGAAGAAATATGTGCAGTCCTTAAATAATTAGAAAGGCTATATACATCCACAGATGTTTATGGAATGCCGACCGTGGACCAGTGCTCTGATAACAATAAAGAAGTATGCAGATTTCAAATGTATGTAGCCTATGATGTTAGCTATGTGAAAGACGCATGCCCATGGAAGAAAAATTGCAGAAATGTTTTTAGTTGATGGAGTAACGGATAATTTATAAATGCCCTTCAAAAAATTGTTATTGTCCTGGCCAGATAGCTCAGCTGGTTAGAGCATCAAGCCAAAGCACAGAAGTTGCCAGTTTGATCTCCGACTGGGGCACATACAGGAACAGCTCGATGTTCCTGTCTATCTCTTTTCCTTCTTCTCTCACTAAAATCAATAAATAAAAATTTAAAAATAAAAATTTGTTGTATTGTGTCAGTTCATATATGTAAAAATTATGATAGTTTAAGTGCAAAGGTGCTGCTAGCTTTGGGAAAGACTCCTCTGAGTGTAAGAGCGGCAATTTATTCTTGATTACTCAAATTATTGAGCAACTACTACATGCTAAAATATACCGCAGTGTTAAGACAGAGACATAGCCTCACAATTTTTAGTCAGATCTGTACTTTCATCTTTTATTTAATAAATATTTGAATTTTTAAAGTCATCTTTACAATACTCTATGCTAATTTTCCTCTTTCCTCTTTCTTTCCTCCTAAACACTTGTTAGGGGTAGAATTTGAATTATAGAGATAGTAATTTGCCTGAGGTCACACAGCTTATTTGTAATAAACCTGATATTAGAATCCAATTCTTGGTTTTCCAGCTACCTCACTTCCACATTTTTCTCACAATCTTCACATCTTTCTGAGAAACAAGTTGCTACAACAACAACAAGTTCTATTGCACACAGGAATTGCCCAAGGCGTTGTCCAAATGCAGCTTTTGATTCTGTAGTCTAGGTGGGGCTTGTGATTCTGCATTTCTCCCAAGTTTCCAGGCGATGCCAATGTTACCTGTTCTTGAGTAGCAAGAATCTAAATGGTTAAAGCTGTCCAAGTCCAGAAGAAATTTAAGTTTAACTTCTAGTCAATGTCTAGTTTTATCTCTGAGGATGTACATAACAATATCAATTTTTTACAGTGTATGTTTACATCACTCACTGCTGATGCCTTTTCCCTGTCTCTCTCAGCTCTCACTCCAAAGCCGAGTCTCTCTTACACAATGTGGTCATGATGTGCAGAAAAAATATTCTAGAACCTTTCCACCAAGAGATCATGCAGTAAGAATTTGTACCTGGGTCATGACTCCTAAGCCCTTGTATTAACTGCTGTGATGCAGAGCCCCCTCCCCATGTTCTCCATCACCAAGTCGCCAGGGATCAGGTCTTTGAAGTCAACACCAACCATGGGCTGAAGCCTCATTAAGCACTTAATATGAGGGCAAGTTACTTCATTTTTTTTTTTTTTTTTTTTTGCATTTCTGTTTCTTCATCTAGTAATGTAGATAATAATAATACCAATCTTACTGGAGAGTTGTATAGATTAAATGATATAAAATACACAAATCCCTTACTTCCAGGTCTGGCATGAAGTGAGTGCTCCAGAGAAGTATATAATGTGGTGATTGAATCTGAATCTCATTCTGAATTCCTCTCCTTAAAGAAGTTCACACAAGCCTAGTGCTTGAGACAGACATATTAAATAATTGTATTTATTTTAAGTTTAACATTTAATTGAACATACTCTAAATATAAATAAATATATGAATAAAGTGCAAAATAAATAATAATAAAATATAAGTAAAGCATATACTTATTTATTTATTTTATTATTATTTTTTTTACAGAGACAGAGAGAGAGAGTCAGAGAGAGGGATAGATAGGGACAGACAGGCAGGAACGGAGAGAGATGAGAAGCATCAATCATTAGTTTTTCGTTGCGACACTTTATTATTTTTTTTTATTTTTATTTTTTTTAAATGAATTTTTATTAATGGTAATGGGATGACATTAATAAATCAGGGTACATATATTCAAAGAAAACATGTCTAGGTTATTTTGTCATTAGATTATGTTGCATACCCCTCGCCCAAAGTCAGATTGTCCTTCGCCATCCTCTATCTAGTTCTCTGTGCCCCTCCCCCTCCCCCTAACTCTCCCCCTGTCCTCCCTCCCCCCACCCCTGGTAACCACCACACTCTTGTCCATGTCTCTTAGTCTCATTTTTATGTTCCACCAATGTATGGAATCATGTAGTTCTTGTTTTTTTCTGATTTACTTATTTCACTCCTTATAATGTTATCAAGATCCCACCATTTTGCTGTAAATGATCTGATGTCATCATTTCTTATGGCTGAGTAGTATTCCATAGAGTATATGTGCCACATCTTCTTTATCCAGTCTTCTATTGAAGGGCTTTTTGGTTGTTTCCATGTCTTGGCCACTGTGAACAGTGCTGCAATGAACATGGGGCTACATGTGTCTTCACGTATCAATGTTTCTGAGGTTTTGGGGTATATACCCAGTAGAGGGATTGCTGGGTCATAAGGTAGTTCTATTTGCAGTTTTTTGAGGAACCACCATACTTTCCTCCATAATGGTTGTACTACTTTACAGTCCCACCAACAGTGAATGAGGGTTCCTTTTTCTCCACAGCCTCTCCAACATTTGCTATTACCCGTCTTGTTGATAATGGCTAATCTAACAGGGGTGAGGTGGTATCTCATTGTAGTTTTGATTTGCATTTCTCTAATAACTAATGAAGCTGAGCATCTTTTCATATATCTGTTGGCCATTTGTATCTCTTCCTGGGAGAAGTGTCTATTCATGTCCTCTTCTCATTTTTTTATTGGATTGTTTGTTTGTTTGTTGTTGAGTTTTATGAGTTCTTTGTAAATTTTGGATATTAGGCCCTTATCTGAGCTGTTGTTTGAAAATATCATTTCCCATTTAGTTGGCTGTCTGTTTATTTTGATATCAGTTTCTCTTGCTGAGCAAAAACTTTTTATTCTGATGTAGTCCCATTCATTTATCTTTGCCTTCACTTCTCTTGCCATTGGAGTCAAGTTCATAAAATGTTCTTTAAAACCCAGGTCCATGATTTTAGTACCTATGTCTTCTTCTATGTACTTTATTGTTTCAGGTCTTATATTTAGGTCTTTGATCCATTTTGAATTAATTTTAGTACACGGGGACAGGCTGTAGTCGAGTTTCATTCTTTTGCATGTGGCTTTCCAGTTTTCCCAGCACCATTTGTTGAAGAGGCTTTCTTTTCTCCATTGTGTGTTGTTGGCCCCTTTATCAAAGATTATTTGACCATATATATGTGGTTTTATTTCTGGGCTTTCTATTCTGTTCCATTGGTCTGAGTGTCTATTTTTCTGCCAATACCATGCTGTTTTGATTATCGTGGCCCTATAATATAGTTTAAAGTCAGGTATTGTAATGCCCCCAGCTTCATTCTTTTTCCTTAGGATTGTTTTGGCTATTCGGGGTTTTTTATAGTTCCATATAAATCTGATGATTTTTTGTTCCATTTCTTTAAAAAATCTCATAGGGATTTTGATGGGAATTGCATTAAATTTGTATATTGCTTTGGGTAATATGGCCATTTTGATTATATTTATTCTTCCTATCCAAGAACAAGGAATATTTTTCCATCTCATTGTATCTTTTTCGATTTCCCTTAACAATGCTTTGTAATTTTCATTATATAGGTCCTTTACATTCTTTGTTATGTTTATTCCTAGGTATTTTATTTTTTTTGTTGCAATCGTGAAGGGGATTATTTTTTTGAGTTTGTTTTCTAATATTTCATTGTTGGCATAGAGAAAGGCTATGGACTTCTGTATGTTAATTTTGTATCCTGCGACCTTACTGTATTGGTTTATTGTTTCTAATAATCTTTTTGTGGAGTCCTTCGGGTTTTCGATGTATAGGATCATATCATCAGCAAAAAGTGATACCTTTACTTCTTCTTTTCCGATATGGATGCCTTTTATTTCTTTGTCTTGTCTGATTGCTCTGGCCAGAACTTCTAGCACCACGTTAAATAAGAGTGGAGAGAGTGGACAACCCTGTCTTGTTCCTGATTTAAGGTAGAAAGTCCTCAGTTTTATGCCGTTTAAAATGATGTTGGCTGATGGTTTATCATATATGGCCTTTATCATGTTGAGATATTTTTCTTCTATACCCATTTTGTTGAGAGTCTTAAACATAAAATTGTGTTGTATTTTATCAAAAGCCTTTTCTGCATCTATTGATAAGATCATGTGGTTTTTGTTCTTTGTTTTGTTGATATGGTGTATTACGTTAACCGTTTTGCGTATGTTGAACCATCTTTGAGATTCTGGGATGAATCCCACTTGATCATGATGTATTATTTTTTTAATATGTTGTTGTATTTGGTTTGCCAGTATTTTGTTTAGAATTTTAGCATCTGTATTCATTAGAGATATTGGTCTGTAGTTTTCTTTCTTTGTGCCATCCTTGCCAGGTTTTGGTATGAGGGTTATGTTGGCCTCATAAAATGTGTTTGGAAGTATTGCTTCTTCTTCAATTTTTTGGAAGACTTTGAGTAGAATAGGAACCAAGTCTTCTTTGAATGTTTGATAGAATTCACTAGTATAACCGTCTGGGCCTGGACTTTTATTTTTGGGGAGGTTTTTAATAGTTTTTTTTATTTCCTCCCTGCTGATTGGTCTGTTTAGGCTTTCTGCTTCTTCATGACTCAGTCTAGGAAGGTTGTATTGTTCTAGGAATTTATCCATTTCTTCTAGATTGTTGTATTTGGTGGCATATAATTTTTCATAGTATTCTACAATAATTCTTTGTATATCTATGATGTCTGTGGTTATCTCTCCTCTTTCATTTTGGATTTTATTTATTTGAGTCCTGTGCCTTTTTTCCTTGGTGAGTCTTGCCAAGGGTTTGTCAATTTTGTTGATCTTTTCAAAGAACCAGCTCCTTGTTTTATTGATTTTTTCTATAGTTTTTCTGTTCTCTATTTCATTTATTTCTGCTCTGATTTTTATTATCTCCTTTCTTTGGCTGGTTTTGGGTTGTCTTTGTTCTTCTTTTTCTAGTTCCTTAAGGTGTGAAGTTAAGTGGTTTACTTCGGCTCTCTCTTGTTTGTTCATATAGGCCTGAAGTGATATGAACTTTCCTCTTATTACTGCTTTTGCTGCATCCCAGAGATTCTGATATGTCGTATTTTCATTTTCATTTGTCTGTATATATCTTTTGATCTCTGCGCTTATTTCTTCTTTGACCCATTCATTTTTTAGAAGTATGTTGTTTAGTTTCCACATTTTTGTGGGTTTTTCCCCCTCTTTTTTGCAGTTGAATTCTAGTTTCAAGGCTTTATGATCAGAAAATATGCTTGGTACAATTTCAATTTTTCTAAATTTGCTGATATTGTCTTTGTGGCCCAACATATGGTCAATTCTTGAGAATGTTCCATGTACACTAGAGAAAAATGTATACTCTGTCGCTTTGGGATGAAGTGTCCTGTAGATATCTATCATATCCAGGTGTTCTAGTATTTCGTTTAAGGCCACTATCTCTTTATTGATTCTCTGTTTGGATGACCGATCTAGAGCCGTCAGCGGAGTATTGAGGTCTCCAAGTATGATTGTATTTTTGTTAGTTTTTGTTTTAAGGTCAATAAGTAGCTGTCTTATATATTTTGGTGCTCCTTGGTTTGGTGCATATATATTAAGGATTGTTATGTCTTCTTGATTCAGTGTCCCCTTAATCATTATGAAATGACCATTTTTGTCTCTGAGTACTTTTTCTGTCTTGTAGTCAGCATTATCAGATATGAGTATTGCTACACCTGCTTTTTTTTGGGTGTTGTTTGCTTGGAGTATTGTTTTCCAGCCTTTCACTTTGAATTTGTTTTTATCCTTGTTGCTTAGATGTGTTTCTTGTAGGCAGCATATAGTTGGATTTTCTTTTTTAATCCATTCTGCTACTCTGTGTCTTTTTATTGGTAAGTTTAATCCATTTACATTTAGTGTAATTATTGACACTTGTGGGTTCCCTACTGCCATTTTATAAATTGCTTTCTGTTAGTTTTGTATCTAGTTTGATTCTTCTCTTTTGTTTTTCTATCATTTGTTTTTGTTTGTTTGTGTTCCATACTTCTTTCCTCTGTTGCTACCTTTTTTAAGTCAAGTGTTTTTGTGGTGGTTTTTTCTAGGGTGGTTACCATTAAGTAATGAAAAGGGTACCTACCATATTCATTGTAGTACCCTATCTTATAAGTATTTCTGCACTTCATCGTCCTTTGCTACTGTTAATCTCCATCGTCTCCCCCCTTTTTTTCCTTTGTTGTCACAGTTTAAGTTTGGTTTTATTGTGTTCTTGGTGGAGCTGTTACTTGTGGTGTTGTTTTCTTTTGTTCTTTGAATCTGGTTGGAAAACCCCCTTTAGTATTTCCTGGAGTGGGGGCTTTCTGTTGATAAATTCTCTCATCTTTTCTGAATTTGTGAATGTTTTTATATCTCCTTCATACTTGAAGGATAGCTTTGATGGGTATAGTATTCGTGGCTGAAAGTTCCTCTCTTTCAGGGCTTTCAATATTGGGGTCCACTCTCTTCTAGCTTGTAGAGTTTCTGCTGAGAAATCTGATGATAATCTAATAGGCCTTCCTTTATATGTTGTACTCTTCTTTTCCCTGGCTGCCTTGAGAATTTTTTCTTTGTCATTGGTTTGTGTCATCTTTATTATGATGTGCCTTGGAGTGGGTTTGTTGGGGTTAAGAAAACTCGGTGTTCTGTTTGCTTCTTGAATTTGAGGCTTTAGTTCTTTCCACAGGCTTGGGAAGTTCTCGTCTATTATTTGTTTGAGTATATTCTCCATTCCATTTTCTTTCTCTTCTCCCTCTGATATACCTATTATTCTTA
Organism: Saccopteryx leptura; assembly: GCF_036850995.1. NCBI lineage: Eukaryota > Metazoa > Chordata > Mammalia > Chiroptera > Emballonuridae > Saccopteryx > Saccopteryx leptura. The sequence continues at coordinate 46,007,486 of NC_089508.1, read as the reverse complement.
TGTTATTCTTTCTGATGGAGTCAGACAATTCCTGTAGGGCTTTCTCGTTTTTTATTATTTTTGAGTCTCTTTCTTCTTCTCTCTGTTGTGCCTCAAGTTGTTTGTCTTCTATTTCACTAATCCTATCTTCAATCTGGGCTGTTCTGCTAGCTAAGCTTGTTACCTCCTTTTTACAGCTCGTGAATTGAGTTTTTCATTTCTGTTTGATTTGTTTTTATAGTTTCAATTTCCTTGGTAATATATTCTTTGTGTTCATTGAGTTGTTTTCTGATCTCCCTATATTGCCTTTCTGTGTTTTCTTGTATATCTCTGAGTATTTTTAAGATTTCTATTTTAAATTCTCTGTCATTTAGCTCCAAGGCTTCCAATATGTTAAGTCTTTTCTCCATAGATTTTTCCACATCTATTTGTGTTACCTCTCTTTCTTTTGTATCCATAATATTCGATTTCCTCTTTCTTATTGGCATCTGAGGGTGGTCTTGTTGATAGCACTAATTAGAATTAATAAAGAGTAAAAAGTAAAAAAAAAAAAAAAAAAAAAAAAGGTAAAACACCCCACAAAAAAAACAGTAATAATTTATTATTTCCCCCTTTTTTTCTTTCTTCTCTTTCCCTCCTCTCCCCTCCTCAGGGAAATATCGTGCCTATAATGGAGGGCCTGATTTGGGGTGAAGAGTTCAAGGGGCAAAAAAAGGGGAGTAGGGACCTACTAAATGCAAAAAAAAAAAAAAAGTAAGAAAATTTTAGACAAGCACAAGATGATTTGCTTGTGAGTGATGGTCAACTAAGAGATATAATGAGAGGGATAAGAGGGAACCAGAAAAAAGGACAAAAAAAAGAATAATAAAGAAGAAAAAAATAAAAATGATAAGTAAAAATCTGTTGTATTAAGTGGAGCGAAGACTAAATACAATGGAGACCTTGGGTTGGGAGGACCCAAAATGCCACAAAAATAAACAAACAAGAAAAAAACAAAAACAAAAGCGAAAAAGAAAAATAAAGCCAAAACAAGCCTTGAGTCCCAAATTAACTAATTTGTTCGTGATTGAGGATTAAATGGGATGAAAGTAAAAGGAGAAAAGAAAAAACGAATAGAAAGGAAAAAATAAGAAAAAGAGAAAAAAGAAGGAAGAAATAAAAAAGGAAGAGAAAAAAACAAGATAAAGCAAAACAAAATAAAACAAAAGAGGAGAGAGTGAGAGTTAAGTGTTTTGGAGTATAACCTTAAAGGAGGGTGAGGATGAAGAAGAGAAATAAAATGTAACACTTATGGGTAGTGTAGTTCAAGAAAAGGGAAGCATAAGATGGGCAGAGAATAGAAGGTCCGAGGTGGAGGAAATAAAGGCAATAAGATAGAAGAAACAACAACAACAACAACAACAAAAAATTAGTGGAACAAGTTGTAAAGTCTGTGGATTTTTCTTGATTTTGAGATGTTAACTTCTTCCTTTTTCTTTTCTCTCCCTCTTCCTGGTCGGTGACTCTACCCCAGGCTCTGCCCCTGTATCACACTTAGGTAGGGATTTGCAGTTGATGGGATTCTATGGCAATGTCATATAATTGGCTTTAGTCTTGCTGGTAGTCAAGGCTTGTTGGCGTTTGCAGGGTCCAATGATGAGAGAGTTTGCTTTCCTGGATTCTCTCTCCTAGTCCCCCCTTCCTGAATTAGCAGCCTGGTGATCCAGCTATAAGGCTGCAACTGCTTCTGCCTGGGGAGTAAGAGGCTCAAAGAGCTGGGAAATCCCCACTCTATTCCCACTCAGTGCAAGGCTTTGGGAAAGGCTCTGGCAGTCAGGGCCTCCAGTGTAATCAGGCGGGGGTGGGAGTCAATTGTTGTCAAGGTGACTGTTCAGCGCCTAGCATTCAGTTGGACCTCTCAACCCAGGTTTTCCACACTTTGTAGCCTGTTTTGGCTGGGAAGAAGAGGCACTAGTCTCTGCTTGCGACTAGTGTAGTATAGATCTTATTATCTGCCAAGTCCTTCTTGTTAGCGTTTATCCCTGAATATGGAGGCTCTATCAATCAGAAGTTGCCCCCGCCCCTTTAGCGAGAGGCACTAAAAAATATCACGCCTCTTGTCTTGGGTCGCTGAACTGAGAGAGATCTTATCAATTAGAACCGAGGGTGCGCAGATTTCACGGGTTAAGCTAATTTCAGTGATTGGGTCGCAGCTGTGCTCCCGAAGGTATTTCAGGCTGCCTGCGCGCGCCCCTCCCCCAACGCTTGATTGTTGGCTTGAATGGCTGGGTGAGGTGCCCCGCCCGCGGAGAGAATCTCCCAAGTAGGGAATACTGCCCTGGCGCCTCTCCCGCTCCCCCGCTGCTGGCGGCTGGGGCACACCAGGCGCAGGATAATGGGGCAGCCTGGGTGTGCGGGCCAGCAGGGCGCTCTGGGCTCATGGAATGCCCAGGGTACATGCATGAATGGGGTACTCCGGGCACCGGTGGCTGGCGACTCTCACTCGCAGTGCGCGGGCCGCTGGGAGCGTTAGCGGTGCTCGCTCTGCAACCGGACCGGGCGCACCAGCAGCTGCTCGCTACTCCGGAGTGTGGGCGGTGCTCGCTCTGCAACCGAACCGGGAGCGCGCCTGCGGCTGCTCGCGGCGGCTGCTCGCGGCTCCCGAGTGTGGGCTGACTCACCACAGGCGCACTTTCTCGCGGCTTGAATGAAAGTCCCTGCGGTAGCTTCCTCCACACCCTCGTCTCTCAGATTCAAATGATAACAGTCCTTTCACTTTCAGTTTGTGTGGAACTCCGGAATGCTCTGAGGATAAATTTTCCTGTTTCTAGTTGATAAATTTGTTGTGATTTTGGGGAGATCTGTCAGAAGCGCTGCTCACGGCGCCATTTCCGTGACGTCACTCCTCGTTGCGACACTTTAGTTGTTCATTGATTGCTTTCTCATATGTGCCTTGACCATGGGCCTTCAGCAGACTGAGTAACCCCTTGCTCAAGCCAGCGACCTTGGGTCCAAGCTGGTGAACTTTGCTCAAACCAGATGAGCCCATGCTCAAGCTGGAGACCTCGGGGTCTCGAACCTGGGTCCTCCACATCCCAGTTTGATGCTCTATCCATTGTGCCACTGCCTGATCAGGCAAGCATATACTTATTTAAACATGTATATAGTTTAATTTGAACATGTATATAGTTTAATTTGAACATGTATATAGTTTAATTATGACTTAATTAAATATTTACATAAAACTATCTATTTGGACAAAATATAAATTAGAGCAACAAATATATATAAATATATCAAGTTTAAACAAAAATATGAACATGTAATATAATTTAAATAATTTAACTTTAAGTATTACATTACAATTATTTAAATAAATATATGATTTTATATATTCTATATATATTTATGCATGCAATAATTACTAATACAGACATATTTTTGAATAATATGGAAACATAGAAGGTGGTATACCTAACTTTCTGGAATGATAGCAGAGAATGTCTGAGCTGAATCTTGAAAGATTTGTTTGAGGTTGAGAACAAGCATTTTAGGTTGAGGGTTGGGGGTGAATGGGACAGTAACAATAAGGCTGTAATGAAGATTGGTGCTAGTTTCTAAAGAACCCCTGAATCATGCGGTTTATCTATGCACAGCGATGAATGAGTGGAAGCGGGTTTTGAGCAGATCAGGCATGTGATTAGATGTATGTTTTAGCAGGCAAGTCTGTAGGATCAGTAACTTGGTTAGAAATCCTTTGATCTGCTCTCTGCTTCCTTCAGGAGTCTGAACTGCTCTCTAAGCATCATCAAACCCTGCAATGGTCTTTCAAGATGATCTTAGCCATTAAAAAGGTAAGGGATGTTGTTCAAAAATATCATTTCCCATTTAGTTGACTTTTTGTTTTGTTGTCAGTTTCTTTTGCTGTGCAAAAGCTTCTTAGTCTGATGTAGTCCTATTTGTTTATCTTTGCCTTTACTTCCCTTGCCTTTGGAGTCAAATTCATAAAATGTTCTCTATGGCCAAGGTCCATGAGTTTAGTACCTATGTTTTCTTCTATGTATTTTATTGTTTCAGATTTTATATTTAGGTCTTTGATCCATTTAGAATTAATTTTTATACAAGGAGACAAGCCATAGTCGGAATTTCATTCTTGTGCACGTGGCTTTCCAATTTTCCCAGCACCATTTATTGAAGAGGCTTTCTTTTTTCCATTGTGTGTTTTTGGCTCCTTTATCAAAGATGATTTGACCATATAAATGTGGTTTTATTTCTGGGCTCTTTATTCTGTTTCATTGGTCTGAGTGTCTATTTTTCTGTCAATACCATGCTATTTTGTTTATTTTTATTTTATTTTTTTGTATGTTTTTAAGGTTGGAAATGGGGAGGCAGTCAGACAGACTCCCACATGTGCCTGACCGGGATCCACCTGGCATGCCCATCTGGGGCGTTGCTCTATTGCAACCAGAGCCATTCTAGTGCCTGAGGCAGAGGCCATAGAGCCATCCACAGCTCCCGGGCCAACTTTGCTCCAATGGAGCCTCAGCTGTGGGAGAGGAAGAGAGAGACAGAGAGGAAAGAGAGGGGGAGGGGTGGAGATGCAGATGGGCGCTTCTCCTGTGTGCCCTGGCCGGGAATCGAACCTGAGACTCCTGCATGCCAGGCTGATGCTCTACCACTGAGCCAACCAGCCAGGGCCAATATCATGCTGTTTTGATTATCATGGCTCTGTAGTATAATTTGAGTTGGGTATTGTAATGCCCCGGCTTCATTTTTTTCCTTAGGATTACTTTGGCTATTTGGGGATTTTTATGGTTCCATATAAACCTGATGATTTTTTATTCCATTTCTTTAAAAAATGACATTGGCCTGACCTGTGGTGGCGCAGTGGATAAAGCGTCAACCTGGAAATGCTGAGGTCGCCGGTTCAAAACCCTGGGCTTGCCTGGTTAAGGCACATATGGGAGTTGATGCTTCCAGCTCCTCCCCCCTGTCTCTCTCTCTCTCTATCTCTCTCTCTCCCTCTCTCTCTCCTCTCTAAAATGAATAAAATAAAAAATTAAAAAAAAAATGACATTGGAGTTTTGATTGGAATTACACATTAAATTTGTATGTTGCTTTGGGTAATATGGGCATTTTAACTATATTTATTCTTCCTATCCAAGAACAAGGAATATTTTTCCATTTTATTGTGTCTTTTTTTATTTCCTTTAACAATGCTTTATAGTTTTCATTATATAGGTCCTTTACATTCTTTGTTATGTTTATTCTTAGGTATTTTGTTGTTGTTGTTGCAACCGTAAAAAGGATTATTTTTTTTAGTTTATTTTCTGAAGTTTCATTGTTGGCATATAAGAAAGCAATTAACTTCTGTATGTTAATTTTGTATCCTGCAACCTTACTGTATTGGTTTATTGTTTCTAGTAATCTTTCTGTGGAGTATTTGGGGTTTTCTATATACAGGATCATATCATCTGCAAAAAGTGAAATCTTTACTTCTTCTTTCCTAAGATGACATTTTTGAACAACAGCTCAGATAAGGGGCTAATATCTAAAATATACAAAGAACTCACAAAACTCAACAACAAACAAGCAAACAATCCAATAAAAAAATCGGAAGAGGACATGAACAGACACCTCTCCCAAGAAGAAATACAAATAGCCAATAGATACATAAAAAGACGCTCATCTTCACTAGCTATTAGAGAAATGCAAATCAAAACTACAATGAGATACCACCTCACACCTGTTAGATTCACTGTTATCAACAAGACAGGTAATAACAAGTGTGGAGAGGCTGTGGAGAAAAAGGATCCTTCATTCACTGTTGGTGAGACTGTAAATTAGTATAACCATTATGGAAGAAAGTATGGTTCCTCAAAAAACTAAAAATAGAACTATGTTGAGCAGATAAAATATATTATGCTCACTTTGTTAAAGACGGCGCTGCCCACGAGGAGGCCGTCGCCCAGGTGATATTAATGTGTGTCTCTGTGGGCAGGTAGAATCCTTGTAGCCTGGTGCTTGGTTTTGGGATTAAGCCTTTCCCACCCGTTTTGATGTGGGGCGGTACAATCCAATCATGCCTCAGAGAAGTGTCTTTGTATTAGAGACTTCCCTATTTTGTATATTGGATTAAAGGTTTGGAATCTACACTATAAAATGGGGGCAGAATAAGAGCTTGCCCTCTTGGTTCCTGGGATGATTAGCATGAGAGAGCAGAGGGAGCAGAGCAGAGAGCAGCGGAAAGAGGCCATGTGGCCAGGAGAAGCAGCCAAGATGGCGGAGTGCTGAGTGAGATGCCAGTTTGTGCAGTTTGTATCTGGGATAAGGAAGGAGATGGGGAACTGAGGAGAATAGGGCTGGTGAGCTAGAAACCTTTGATTCTAGGAAACTCGGATAAGTCAGTGGCTTTGTGAGCACTGAATATGAGTGGGTTTTGGAGCCCAGTGTGTGTTTTTACTTGCCCACCAGGTGCAAGCTAGAATTAAAGAAAATAGCCTATCAGTTTTTGGCTCCGTTGTTTCTTTACCGACTGTCCGAATCCAATGCGAACCTGCATGGGCCAGGAGGCTGCTGTGATAGTGGCCCTGGCTACTGGCTTTACAAACTACCATATGATCCAGCAATTCCTCTACTGGGTATATAGCCCCAAAACTCAGAATCATTGGTACATAAAGACATGCACATGCAGCCCCATGTTCATTGCCGCATTGTTCATGGTGGCCAAGACATGGAAACAACCAAAAAGCCCTTCAATAGATGACTGGATAAAGAAGATGTGGTACATATATACTATGGGATACTACTCAGCCATAAGAAATGATGACATAGGATCATTTACGACAATGTGGATGGACCTTGATAACATTATGAGTAAAATAAATAAATCAGAAAAAACTAAGAGCTGTATGATTTCATACATAGGTGGGACACAAAATTGAGACTTGCAGACATAGATAAGAGTGCAGTGGTTACCACGGTGAGGGGAAGGGAAGTGAGGGGGTGGGTGGGAGGGGAAGGGCATAAAGAAAACCAAATGAAGGGTGAAGGAGGACGATTTGACTTTGGTGATGGGTATACAACATAATCGAATGTCAAAATGATCTGGAGATGTTTTCTCTAAATCTACGTGCTCTAGTTGACCAATGTCACCCTGTTAAAATTAATTGTCTAAATAAAATTATTTAAAAAATATTTTTCAATCAAAAGAAAGTTGATATAGCAACATTATCAAAATGTGCAGACTTTAAAGACCAATGTATCACTACAGATAATGAAGATTATAACTTAATAATAAAAGGAACAATTCACCATAAAAATATGTAAGGAGGAAGCAGTTACCATGTAACTGGGTATTTTCTAATCTGTGTCTCTGTGTACTAAAATTGCACATTCAGTGGAAAGATTTGAGATGTTTTCTCTGAAGAGGAAAAAAGGGGGGAGAAAAAGACAAAAAAAGAGTCGAACACAGAGAAATGCCTTTCTCATGTTCCTGTTGTTGACTACAAATTTCTTATCCTTAGAAATCCTTCCCCTTAATCTGAACTTGAAAACAATGAACTCTGAATGTTACAGGAGTGTTTATGATTGCATCACAGGTAAAGACTGAAGGTAGTATGCTGTGTTGATGGAGAAAAATTTTAATTTTCTTCCTTCATCCCTGGGTAACTCCTGCAGTTGAAGAAGGAATGGAAACATTTTCTTAAAAAGGAAACATTCTGCCCTGGCCAGTTGGCTCAGTGGTAGAGCATCAGCCTGGCGTGCAGGGGTCCCGGGTTCGATTCTTGGCCAGGGCACACAGGAGAGGCGCCCATCTGCTTCTCCACCCCTCCCCCTCTGTCGCTCTCTTCCCCTCCCGCAGCCGAGGCTCCACTGGACCAAAGATGGCCCGGGCACTGGGGATGGCTCCTCAGCCTCTGCCCCAGGCGCTGGAGTGGCAGAGCATCGCCCCCTTGTGGGCAGAGCATCGCCCCCTTGTGGGCAGAGCGTCGCCCCCTGGTGAGCGTGCCGGGTGGATCCCGGTCAGGCGCATGTGGGAGTCTGTCTGACTGTCTCTCCCCGTTTCTGGCTTCAGAAAAATACAGAAAAAAAAAAAAAAAAAAAAAAAAAGGAAACATTCTAAAATTAGAATCCGAAGAAATCATATCATTTCCAAAGGGAATCACTTTATAGGCTGTTTGTTGGCAATCAGATGTATATCTGCATATTTTTATTGGACTTTGTCACAGGAATAGCATCTTAAAGTCTTAATTTCATAACATATGCAAAAATGAATGATAATTATACTTGATAATTCCTTTCATCTAAGGATCCTAATCTTCTAAACATTAATTAATAAAGACTCACAACACCATGTGAGGCAGGTAAATATTATTGTGCTATTTTATGGGTGAGGAAGATGATAAGGAGATTAAGCAATTTGCCTGTAACAAGGTGAGTTTGTAGATATAGGGAGTCATATTTTCACCCTCTGAGACAAAAACAGTAATTGCTAAATTAAGATAAAAACCTTTATCTGGCTGTTTAAAATGATTGTACAAAATTGGATCATGGCTTTTTCACTCCCAGGTTACCCAAAACATAGAGATCATCCCTCCCAAAACAATGATAATAATTTTTCAAAAAGGGAGTCTCATATTTACCAGTATGTTTATGAACTTCCTTCTTCATCAGGTAACAGAACCTCAGGACAGTAGTGTTTTGTTCCTGAATCAATTTGTAACTCCATTACAATCTCTCCAAAGAATGTGTGGAACTTGTTATTATTTAGAATACTCTCTGTCTTCTAAATCTATTGTGTATTTACATCAGGGGTCGGGAAGCTTTTGGCTGAGAGAGCCATGAACGCCACATATTTTAAAATGTAATTCCGTGTGAGCCATACAACGACCCGTGTATATTATGCATTATCCAATAAAAATTTGGTGTTGTCCTGGAGGACAGCTGTGATTGGCTCCAGCCACCTGCAACCATGAACATGAGCGGTAGGAAATGAATGGGTTGTAATATATGGGAATGTTTTATATTTTTAACGTTATTTTTTTTATTAAAGATTTGTCTGTGAGCCAGATGCAGCCATCAAAAGAGCCACATCTGGCTCACGAGCCATAGGTTCCTGACCTCTGATTTAGATCTATACCATATAGGATAATATGATACAATACTTCATGCCTTAGATGAGAATTAATATTTTCATACCACTTACTAGGATGCAGGATGCTGGTGTATTTTCTCAGTAATACTAATTATACTTTATTCAGCACTTATTATATGACACTTTGCTAAAGGTTCAACATAACACTTATTCCTTCAACTATGAAGAATGTACCACCTCTGATTCACAGATAAGAAATCAGAATCTTCAATACATTAGAAAACTTGATTGGTCAAGATGATATAACAAGAAGGTGGTGAGGTTTGTTATCTGTCCCAAGACCATGTGACCCAAGAATCCAACTATTCTCAAAATCAATCCTAAGCACTAACACCAGCTCATTAGAATTCCTTCCTAAGGAATAGCAGAAGTTTACATACATGTCTTTTTCTGTGCTTTAGCTTCTTTAAAAATAAGGTTAAATATTTGACACACTTTTTTTTTATCTAACCAAAAATATGGTAATGGAAATACATAAGGTGGCTCCAGGCCCAGGTCTAGAATTTGTAGGAGGGTTGGAAACAGCTGTAGCAAAACATTAGCTTCAGAATGTTTCCTGATCCCTGGCATTCTTATTTTTCTTCACAGATTGGGGTAAGTATTCTGCTCTTCACTAGTACCCTCTGTCTCTTCAACCACACTAGCATCTCCCCTACCACACCCAACATCTCCTCCCCACACACACACACACAACTGGCATGCTGCTTCCAGAAGACATATTTGTCAGTAGTTCTCAAAAGTCCATTTTGTTGTTTCAAAGCCTCTTCCATCAACTATTCCAATTTGGTTCCCCTTCCTTTTTTGACTCCTCTATAAAAAGTTGGCACTATCTAAAGCTTCATTCCCTCCTGATCATGATGACATTCCAACTCTATTACTATTTACCTTGTTGGTTCCATGGAGGACTTTTCTAAAGGTTGTTTGCTTTGCTGGAGGATTGGTAAATGACGTGTTTCAGAAGTGACATTTTGACTTGTAAGGGCCAGGCAATCTGGACATAGAGAGAATTTCTATAAATCCCACATGTTTTTCTGTATTTCAATGCTGTCATCTTAAATGCAGCATCTGTAGCATAAAACTGCCAAAGAAGGTCATATTTTTATTTTTACCAATAATTCTAGGTGACCTGCTTTTGCCCAGATCCAACAACTTGGATTATTTACTGACTTTTCTATTAAACTGGGCCATTCTTTCTGAACATTAAAGATTGAATGTAGTATAAAATATCTCCTTGGCACTACCACTTAAAAATGGATACACATGCTGCTTCCAGAAAACAGTCTCCTTGAAGAACAAGATGAAAATTTAATGGCAGCTTTAATTTTAACTTAAGACACTTACAATATTACACCAGCAAAAAAGAATTCACCAACAGCTGCGTGTCTGAGAGACCAAGGGACTGATTAAATCTGTCACATGGACAACATCTAACTCTTTGAATGGTAGGTGTGCACTACAGCTTGCAATAAGTCTGTTACCAGATGAGCCAACTTCAAAGTCAGGGGTGGGCGGTACAGAGGATAGTAGGAGGTGAGGAAGCATTGAGGCTTCAAAGAAAGTTGAGGTTAGTTTTAAATTCACTGAACACAGATATTTTGAGGTATGTTGATAAGGACCTAACATTTATTTTCCGTTTTTGTGACATTAGTATGCAAAGACAGATTAAGTAAATAATGCAAATTAATTGTATTTATATTTTAAACAGAACAGTGCTTCAAATGCAAATAGGAGACATCCTGTCTACAAGGACTTTTAGCCAATTGCTTGATGCATGTGGTTGCAAAGAGGGTTGAGTACTGTCCAAGAGGCACAGATGGGATGATTTAGGCACAAACAACTTTTATTTTGTTACTTCTGTGCAAACTCTTGGACATACCTGCCTTTATAAAAATTATATTCTTAATGTACATATGAAAAGCCTTAAATACACATCAAGAAATGATATAGAAAGCAGTTTCTTGGCTAATAGCAAGGGTTATTAAACTTTAATATATTACAGATCCATATTCTTTACAGATTTGTTATAATTTAGGAGCTAAATGTTGACAGTTCCTAGTTACAGAACTTATATTTAAGATTTCTATTAAAATAATATTTCCCACCTGATTTGAAACAGCAATTTCTAGGATTGTTTCTTTCCTTTTTTTTTTTTTTTTTTTTTTGCCATACATATTGTCCATGCACTAGATAATATAGTCAGCTTAAAGTGCTTTGAATGCTAGGAAACTCTTATGCTTGAAATGTGTTTAAAACTTTTTTCTGAGCCCCCCAAATGCCCGCTGAAGCTTTTGTCTGCCTCTTCTGTTTGCATACCAGGAGGCTTAGCACCGTGTTTGTGGCCCATCTCTAGTAATGAATGGGATTTCATGACACGCAACTTTGTACACTCCTCTCACTGCTGGTTTGAACTTATTTTCCTACTCTTGTTTTCTTTTTAAATTGTCTTTAAAACTTTGTTAATATTAAAATTTTTAGTGTTCAACAATTTTCTTTTAACTTTTACTTAATCTTCTCATAGTAGGTCAGCCACTTTAAAAAAATCTTTCTTAAACCAAGTAGCAAAGCAATGAGTAAAACAAAAAATACCAATGTTTTTACACTAACAGCTAACCCATGGTATAAATGCCAAAGCTTTGACTTCTTTTTTTTTTTTTTTGCATGGATGGCAGAAGTTACAGGGTTGCCTAGATTTCCAAGGGTAAAGTGGCATTAGAAATAATATTACTATAAATGAAGAACTCATCTCGGTCATAATGAGGATAATTATTTTTGTGTCTCTTTATCCCTCTGGGATATGAAATAATTGCTTCAGTGCTCTGCCAAGTAACATTCAGATACTGTTATTGGTTAAAACAAAATGCAAATCTTTATCTGGCCTTATCCAAGTGTCCATATGCAAGGAAAGATACAGAGAAGGTAACACCCACATTCACATTTACTAAGGGATTCCAAATAATGCCCTAAATGACTATTTTGGAGCTCAGTTACATGCAGGTGCTAGGAGGATTTATGCTCTGAATGCCTGAAATACTTTCTCCACCAAGGGGAGATTATTAAGTACTAGCGAGCCTGAGTGTTTGGTGCCAATACTAACCATTAACTTTTGGCTCCGAGCCACGACTGTCTACTCTGCAGTGGATTCTGCCACCAAGGGAAGGTCATTAAGGGCTGTTCTTTATTCTCGTTAGTATGTTCCAACATAATTAACAGAAGTTGTTCACCAGATGGTTTCCTTCCTGTCAGCAAGTACCTCCAGCTTAATGGGCTATGCTGGATTCTTTACTTTAAGTGGGTGAGGCGGGAAGCAAATTTAAAATATATCATCTTTGATCCTCCCACTTCTAATTAGTTCTAAAGGTTTTAGATAATAATGTAAAGGGGACAGGGAAATGAAATCATTCTAAAAATCAAAGAATCGCAGAAGGCCAACAGGAGTTTTATACGGACCACGGGCTGTTTCTTCCTCTTTGCTATGTCTGTGCCACGGCACCAAGGAAAGTGTGGAAACCATTGTCAGCCTCCTGCGGAAACATGTTCACAGAGTCTTAGAGCCGAAACGGATTTGAAATCAGATCATCAAATTCAGTCAGTAGTTACTTTGTTCCCATGGGGTCTCAGAAATGGTCCTGGGTGCTGGGGACATACAGCAAGACCTTGCCCCTTCATGTCCCAGAGCTTAGGGCGTAGTGGGGGCTCCAGAAACGTAAACGGGCAATTCACAGTAGAGTTTGGTAAGCACAGAACTGTATCCGATTCTGTTGGCTTCCAGCCTCAGAGCCATTTCCCCTTCTCGTGAGATAAACCTTGGTCTTGTTCAGGTGTGCCCCTCTTGCATATGGGTGCAAAGTGAGTCTGTTCTAAGTCACTCTTAGCCATTCCCTTCCCCTTGCCCATGTTTGATTTCTGAGTTTGACATGTGAGCCACTTCTGGCCAATGAATCATGAAGGGAGACTTGACTGGGAGCTTTTGGGAAAGGCTTCCTTCTTGCTCCTAAGAAAGCAAGGCCTTCTTTTCTAGCTTTGTTAGGGTTATAATACTAGAAATCATCCAGCTACGTGGTATAAAGCATCATCAAGTACATTCTAACAGCTCAAACTAAGTGGTTTCTCTCTCACCTTGTTATGTTTAGGAAATAATTCTATTATAAGGAAAATAAGAAAACTTCTCATACATCATCTCAAGTGATTATCATAACAATCTTGCAAATCACATGAGGCAGAGATGATCCTTTTCACAAGGGGAAACTGAGACTCGGAGAAGCTAATATGATGGGCTGTGACAGCGCTGCTGGCTTCTGGAATTAAGTGCCCTCTCTACCACACCATGTTGACTCTTCCTTCAACAGTCAAAGAAAACAATCACTCAGGCCAGGGATACAATAGAATTATAAAACTGTTTGTTTGTTTGTTTCCTGAAAAATACTAACTCCTGTCTTTTTCTGAGTTTTTATTTGGGAGTTCTAAGTTTGGTTGTATTTCTTGCATATTTTTACATGGAGGGATATTTGAAGTAAAGTAAGGTGAAAAAGGGCTTTCTAACCAGATAACTAATAATCAGAAATGGTAATAAAAGATTTGGGGGAATAGCTAAGGCCTTCCAGCTTCAGGCTTTGCATGTCATCACACCACCCAAGAAAGACTGCAACAGTGAGGGACGAGCCAGAAGGCTGTGCTATAAAAGCTCTGGCGAGGATAGTTACAGGCTTGATGGTCCTACTCTATAGCTCAGTTGTGAAGACAATTTCACTCATTCATTATAGTGGTTGGGACTCCTTTGTTTGTAAGTGACAGAAAGCCCAAATGAATTGGGTGAGCAATTGGGGATAATTATATCCAATGATTATATCCAGAGTTTTTCCATGTGTCTTTTATCTTCCTTACACAAACAAACTTACATACAAGGCATGTTCTTCTCATGACAAAAGCAGGGGTGCAGCAAGAGAGTAAGCCCAACTGTGCAAATACACTCAAGCTCCTTCTTGTATCCTATAATCATCTACTTGAAGTCAACACCATCCAAGCCTATGTGAGCAAGAAACAATGCTTGTTGCTATAAGCTACTAGGTCTTAGAATAATTGTTTATATGGCATTATTAGAACAAGAGCTAACTGATGCAGTCCACTAACTTACCATGCCCATTCCTATGCCAGTTATGAAGGCAGCAGGTTGGAATGCCATTGGATAAGCCTAGGTTGAGTGTTCTGCTGCCGGAACCCAGTGGTGGAGTCTGGCTCACTTTTGATGTAAAGGCTGAAAGGGCAAAGAAATAAAGACACCGTGAGCAGAAGGAGGTGCTGACAAGCAAAAACAACAGATGTCTGCTGCACCCACCATCAGTAAAACCTGCATTTAGAGTTGGTGATAGATTGCATCAAGCTGCCAAACTCTCCTTGCTGAACCCTTGTAAGTAACTGACAATCTGACATGCATGTGGCAAACAACTGATCAATGAAGGGCAGATGGTAATAAAGAGGGGAAGAACCAAGCTTTAAAAGCTGCATCTTATAGTGAAGCCCTGTGTCCAGAACAGAGCTAGTAGGAGGCTGTTGAGCAAGTAATCTGTGCTGGTTGAGACATACCTAAAGTGGGGGGTTTGGTCCTAGTCATCATATTTTAAAAGGTACATTACTAAATTGAAATTTGCCATGAAGAAGGGATCCAGAAATTTAAAAAAGAAATACTGGTATCTATTGGCAGAGCAGATGTGGGGAGGACAGAATATGAATCAGAGTTAGCAAGATAATTATTTTCAAATATCATAAGGTCTGCTGTATGGAAGAGAGATTGTATTTTGTAACCTGCAGATACCTATTATTGTGAAAAGAATATGAACTTTAAGATCAGGGAGACAGAAGGTGGTTCAAATCCTACTCTACTACTTATTTGCTATGTGTCCTTGGCTGGTGACAATCCCTCTCGGTGTCTGCTGCCTCCTCTGTTAAATCGTGATAGATGCTGCAGTGTTACTAGTGGTTGGAGAGCTTCAGAAATAACACATGTAAAGCCTGACCCTGTAGGGCCTCAATAATTGTTAGCTATTTTAGTATTAGTGATGTCACTTTTATTGGAACTATTATTAGTACCAATGTGTGGAGTTTACAGGGAGCCACTTTTAGCTAAGGATACTAAGGAAGAACACTTAGCATTGTCCAAAGATAGAATGAGCTTCTGAATGTCACAATGAGTCCTTTGTCCCTTGTTCCAGCAGAGGCTACACTTGGGAATTAAGAATATAAACCTTTCTGTGGGCCCTGGCCAGTTGGCTCAGCGGTAGAGCATTTGCCTGGCATGTGGAAGTTCCAGGTTCAATTCCCATTCAGGACACACAGGAGAAGCGACCATATATTTCTCCACTCCTCCCTCCTCTATCTCTCTTTCTTTCTCTTTCCCTCCTGCAGCCATGGCTCAAATGGTTTGAGCAAAGTTGGCCCCAGGCACTGAGGATGGCTTCATAGCCTTGCCTCAGGCACTAAAATAGCTCAGTTGCCGAGAAACAGAGCAGAGGCCTAGCCAGACAGCATCGCATGGTAGGGGGCTTGCCCGGTGGATCCCAATAGGGGCACATGTGGGAGTCTGTCTCTGCCTCCCTGCCTCTAAGTTAATAAAAAAAAAAAAACTTTCTGGAGAATGCCAAAAAGTTACATATATTATATGAATTTTTAGGGTACCCCTAACTCTGAGATTCTATGTTTGATGAACTGTGAACCAGCTTCATTAACACTAATGCCCAAGTAAGTGGACACTAAAAGGTATTACAAATAGGGAGACCAAACATCTGGATGTGCTTGGAAGTGTCTTGGTTGAGACCTGTTGTCCTGGTGCTGTTATGAAAGTATCAGTATCCTCTTTCTCTCTCAACAGTGTCCCAGTTTGGAGTTATGTAGTCACCCTAATTATAACAAATTCAGTGAACAGAAAACAAGTGTATTCTTGTTATTTTTAAAATAAGTTACCCCTGTTAGCGCCAGAATTACTGCTCTGCGGGTCCCCCTTCCTGGTGTAATGGTATTATCATCCTCCTATTAACTCAACCTTACACCTTTGGAACCCGCTTCAGATTTCTGCCTTCCTCTCCCTGCACCTTCAATCAGTTGGCAAATCCTTTTGATCCTATCTCCAAAACGCCTCCTGTATCTGCCCCTTCTTTTAAGTCTTACTGCTTTAATTCAGGTCTTGTTACCTCTTGCCTGGAGCATTGTAAAATCCTCCCATCAGCCTGCACTGGTGTTATCCATAAACCCACTGCCACAGGAGTGTGCCTTTTAAAGCATGCCACTGATCTTGCTGATGCTTTTTATTCACCTTGATAAATAGAATTTAAGTTTCTATGTCTGAGTCTTACTATATCATGTAGAAATGGATGGCAGGGTTTTCATCAAATGTGGAGGATGTATTTAGGATGGTAGAATTCAAAAGGTAGAGCCATGTGGACTACACACAAAATCCCACTGCAGGTGCCCAGGAGGGCATCTCAGTGGTGTAGGTCATTAACCTTCAGAGCAGCTGCAACCTGTTGCTAGAACCGGCCTGTGTGACTCCGGCTTGGAAGAGGCAAAGCTAACAAAATCAGCCATGGACTAAAAAACTAACAAACATTGTTTTCCAATCTGAGCTCAAACTAAATATTTAAGGGCAGGTTTTCTGAATTTCTGATACTGATTTGCAATAGATATTGATTTTCCATGTAGTTGCTTCTCTCATGAACAATTTGATATTGCATTTTCTGGGGTTATTTATACAACATTGATGAATGAGTCCCTTGAGCAACACCAGAGATACCAAACAGAACAGAACAAAAATTACCAGTGTCTTAGATAGACATTCACAATCCCGTGACGTGGCCCCCTGCACCTCTGCTAACTGTGTTCCCCGGTACACTGTGTAGACCACCTTCCGGCTCTCACCTGGGTCTTCATTCTCCTTTGTCATGAACTAGGGCTCAGGTGTCTTCTCCAGGTGAAATACTCTCCCATCACCTCTAACTATGGAAGTGCTTCCCACCGGATAGGGCTCTGCTCAAAGCCACTTCCTTTATAAGACTGCCAGGTTCACCAAGGATCATTCATGAATTTCCTCCTTGACCACTTTTTGCTGCATGTTATCTATTTTTAAATATAGCTATATCCTATATATGTCTCTTTTAACTTGTATGTAAGCCTTAGAGCGACTAAAATTCTATTCATCTTGGTATTATCTTTAAGTGTTTTCACATAGAACAAATATTTTCAAAAAGTATTTGTTGGATTAAATGATATTTTAAAAGAGTATCTTGGCTGGGTTGGGCAATCATGCAGAAGTGAAACATCCCCTTAAAAAGGAGACTATAAACCCAATACTAAACCACTATGTATTTGATTGCAACAGGAGAAAACCTCTCTTGCTGGAGAAATCTATTTATTTTGTAGTTACAAATGATGAGGACTATAACCAACATTTTGAGTTGAAGTTTCAGAAATATTTGGAAAGCTACGAATGCCAGAAAATCCCGAGTATAAAACGAATCCTAATACTTAATTCTTGATTATCCTAATACTTAAATTCTTATATTTGGCCTGTAATGTGTAGAATATGCTAAATGTCTGACTGCCGGAGCAACTTGTTACTCTACTCACCTAGTTTGGGCAATAACTCTAGAGAGTATCAAATCTTCAGCAAAGTCGTTGGCCTTGATCTAAGCAATTTTGAATTACCTTCTGGGTTCCAGTCAGTGGGGTATCAGATTGCTTCCTGTGGAGAATGCAGGTCTAAACCAATGACCACAAGGGCCTATCTTTGAAGCATAAAACAGTTGGACATTAAAACTTCTTTTTGGCACCATGCCTGGGGTCAGAAATCTGCATTTTCAGCACACATCACCTGGGATTTCTCAGCACACACGGCCCAAGTTCCACATTCTCTCTCGACTTCCAAGCACGCATTTCTGTTGGAAAGCAACAGACTGATTTGGGAGCCTTTAACAAAAGAAGAAGCAAAAAATGGGACCTCAACCTGGGGTGACCAGTGAGAAAGATACCTCCTTGAAAAGAGAGATTATGAAGACCATGACATGAGTCTTTGAAATGCTCAAGGTGAAACTCAGAAAGGCATTTGTATTTGCAGGAGCACAACTGGGAGCAATTTCCAGGCAAACAGTGAAGATTAGACATGGGGAGAGTGTTCCAGGGGGAGAGGTGAAAGGGCTGTTAGATATTTGAATTCTGGCATAGAATCCCAAAGCAAAACGTTCTCAAGCAATAAGAGGCCGCTAATTTGAAACTGACAGAATGAAAGAGAAGAAATAATTAGGTAAACATTCAGTCCTTAAAGAATCCTGGGGGTATATAATCAAACACAATACTTGGTCAATTAAAAAAAAAAAAAAACAACGGTCAAGGCACTACCATTTGCCTTCCTGGCAGAGTGTAAAATAGGAGGGTGAGAGAGAGTGCAGGGTATTGTGTGGCTGGTGGTAGGAAACTAAAAACCTGCAGGGAGCATTCAAAGGGTCTAGCAGAGTAGCTGCATGCAGATAAAATCATGTCCTCCCGCAAGCCTCACCTGCCAAGCCCAGAGTTGTTCATTCCTCCCAAAACTCTAAGATCCAGAAGGGACCTTAGAGATTAGTGTTTAGTCTGACCCTGTTGGTTACAGAGAAGGAGGCTAACCATAGTGAAGGTGAGTAGGGTGCTCACACGCCTAGTTTACAGAGCTGGTTCTTGAATTTAATTGTTAGGTTCCTCACCCATGCTTTTTCCCTTGGGGCAAAGACCCTTAAATTAGGTAGTGTCTTAGCACCCCGCCCCCACTTCCTCTCTGTGCAGAGTTCTCCCAAGAGCTTTCAGATTTCATGCAAAGGATCCAAAAAGTGCCGTGAAAGAAAGTGTGCACTAGATGTTTGTCCCCATTATCTTCAAAACAACCCCAAAAGGCAGTGATCATTGAAGCTCAGGGAAGTTAAGGGTCTTTTCAAAGACAACAAAGCTAGTGAATTTGAGAAGGGACAAGTAAATTTAGTCAAATTGGCTCAAAGTCAACACTTCTTCAACCCTATGGTGAAACCACCCAGATTTTACCCCCGACTGCATTCCTGAATAATTTGCGTGAAATTGTGGAGAGTCTGCTCTTCCCTGTCCTACTGCTCTGATCCCTAGTTTCCAGACCCTCAGGTCTCATGCAGAGCTCAGTATCCACTCACAACCCCCGTCAGCAGGCAATTTCTGTTACACTGGATCCTTGGTTATAGGGTGAAACATCTCCCTTTGGGAGCTCAGCTCTGGATGCCTGCAGCCTCTTTAGGTTGGTCTTGGAAGATCATTAAGTCAGGGACTCCTGGACACAGGGCAGCTCTGTGTCCACTAAAGACAAGAAAGATCAAGGAGAGTAAAAATCACTGTGTGGTACTGGAGAGTGAAAACAGTGAATGCAGCACCTTCCTCCCTAAGAACAAAACACCACGATGAGGGTTTGAGGTGAAGTGAGAAGGACATAGCTGGCCAAATTTTAAAAGCATTAACAGCTTACCTATCCCGGTATGAACCTAATCCCAGAAGTGCTCAAGCCAACTCCACATGGAGAATTTTATTTATTTATTTATTTATTTATTTTATTTATTTATTTATTGTGACAGAGAGAAGGACAGACAGGGACAGACAGGCAAGAAGGAAGAGAAATAAGAAGCATCAATTCTTCGTTGCAGCTTCTTAGTCTCCTTAGTTAGTCACTGACTGCTCTCTCATACATGCCTTGACCCGGGGGCTACAGCAGGGCAAGTGACCTCTTGCTCAAGCCAGCAACCTTGGGCTTCAGGCCAGCGACCTTTGGGCTCAAGTCAGTGACCATGGGGTCATGTCTATGATCCCATACTCAATCCAGCAACCCCACACTCAAAACCGTGCTCAACCCAGATGAGTCCATGCTCAAGCAAGTGACCTCGGGGTTTTGAACCTGGGTCCTCCATGTCCCAGTCTGACACTCTATCCACTGTGCCACTGCCTGGTCAAGCCACATGGAAGATTTTATAGATGAGGATGAATCCTTTCATAAACCCAGGTAGTGTATCTTGGACCATGACTACTGAATGATTCAAGGAGAAGGCATCTGAGGAGAGCTTGGGGTTGGAAATAAGTGTCTACATCTTGGGCTGTTGGGATTATGAATGCCAAGTCCTGGTTGGGTGAAATCAAGACTGGAAAGTATGCGCTGGAACTGGAGAAGTAGGTTTCTTTTGCATGTGAGCCTACTTCTTTCTAATTTCTTTTGTATTAGAATGTTTTCAGCTATAAGCAACAGGGAAACCAATTCAAACAAGCTCATACAATAAGGTTATTCTTCAGCTTACACATGTGAGGTAAGTCAGAATAGAGATGGGCTTCAGTTTTAGTAGATCCAGCAGTTCAGTGATGTCATCAAGGACTTAGCATCTCTTCATCTTCCACATTGTTTTCCACAGTGTCAGTTTAATCCTAAGGCAGTTACTCTTGGGGCTATGGGATGGCTGCCAGTAGCAATCAGCAGGGGAGTGTCTGCCTTCCTGTTGCTCCCTCTTCAGAGTGAGAAAGCACATCCTCAGAAGCCTCTAGAATAATCTCTGTTTGGTTTTATGCCCATTCCTAAACCAGTCACTGTCACGGGGTATAGCATAATCCTTCAAACCCATCAGATTCACCCTTTGAGCCATTGGCAATTCCACAAACTGCCTTGATACCACCCAGGAGAAGAGGGATAGCATGGACATTGCTTATCAACCACAATACCCACCATCCAGTACACCTGAGCAGTAGATTGCACATACTGTGAATGTCCACAAGTCTGTTGATTGAATAGAAGTCTGGATTGTGAACTGAATTTCCTGTGTATAAAACTGAGTCTAGAAAGTGACCAAAGATAGACTAAGACCAAGCAAGATCACTGGGTTGGGAGCTAGAGGAACTACATTCTATTCTTGACTATTTTTTACACTTTTTGTGCAAGATTTGCGTATTCCACACACAAAACATATTTAATCCCCTCTTTTGCATAGCTCCAATGGGTTGTTTTAAGATTAAATAAGACCTATATCAAAGTACTTTAGCTTCTTAGGAAGAAAGAAAATATGCAATCTATTTTTTTTACATATTATTTACTTTTTAAATTTATTGGGGTGACACTGGTCAATAGGGTCATGTAGGTTTTAAGTGTATATTTCTATGATACATGATCTATATGTTGCATTGTGTGCCCACCACCCATAGTCAAATCATTTTCAGTCACCATATATTTAGCCCCCTTTACCCTTTACTAGTCCCCCACCCCTTCCCACTGGTAAACACCATACTGTTGTTGTCTGTATCTATGAGTTTCAGTTTTATATTTCACACATAAATGAAATCATATGATTCTTAGCTTTTTATGACTAATTCTGCATAGCATAATATTCTCAAGGTCTATCTATGTTGTCACAAATGGCAGTGTTTCATCTTTTCTTATGGCTGAGTAGTAATATATATGTTCACATCTTCTTTATCCAGTCCTCTATTGAAGGACACTTTGGTGTTTTCCATGTCTTGGCCACTGTGAATATTGCTGCAATGAACATAGAAATGCATATATCTTTGCAAAAAAACGTGTCAAGTTTTTCAGGTAGATATCCAGAAGAGGGATTGCTGGGTCATATGTAACTCTATTCTTAATCTTTGAGGAACTGCCATATTATTTTTGATATTGGTGTACTAGTCTTTATTCCTGCCAGCAGTGGATGAGAGTTCATTTTCCTCCACAACCTTCTAACACTTGTTATGACCTGTCTTGTTGATAATAGCCAGTCTAGCAGGTGTGAGGTGGTATCTCATTGTAGGTTTGATTTGCATTTCCCCATTAGCTAGTGAAGTTGAGCATCTTTTTATATATCTGTTGGCCATTTGTATGTCCTCTTGGGAGAGGTGTCTGTTCAGGTCCTTTGCCCATTTTTAAATTGGATAGTTTATTTCAGGGGTCCCCAAACTTTTTACACAGGGGGCCAGTTCACTGTCCCTCAGATCATTGGAGGGCCGGACTATAAAAAAAACTATGAACAAATCCCTATGCACACTGCACATATCTTATTTTAAAGTAAAAAAACAAAATGGGAACAAAGACAATATTTAAAATAAAGAGCAAGTAAATTTAAATCAACAAACTGACCAGTATTTCAATGGGAACTATGAGGCTGCTTTTGGCTAATGAGATGGTCAATGTGCTCCTCTCACTGACCACCAATGAAAGAGGTGCCCCTTCCAGAAATGTGGCGGGGGCCAGATAAATGGCCTCAGGGGGCTGCATGTGGCCCACGGGCCATAGTTTGGGGACCCCTGGTTTATTTGTTTGGTGTTGAGTTGTATGTTTTGGATGGTAACTCCTTGTCAGAACTGTTGCTTACAAATATCTCCCATTTGGTTGGTTGCCTTTTTGTTGCAATCTGTTGTTATTTCGTAACATTTTGTAATGAGATGGGAATTTACTAAGTACATGAAAATCATCTCTTATTAAGATAAATATCTCCTGCTATGACAGGTGACCAGAAGTACTACTTTTTGAACTGAGCCAAAGAAAATAATGGAACACGAAGCAGCATGAGGGGAACCACCCATGTCTCTGACTTGGTAATTGGCCCGTCTTTCTTGAGCTTGGACTTCCCTTTTGATTTAGTGAGGGCTCCATTAGAACCTCATACTTTTAGCTTCTCTTTCTGCTCTTGGGGGATTTGAGCTCCTTGCAGCCTTAGTATCAGATAATACAATGCTTTTATTAAGTTCATCAGTTGGCTGACTCTCTGTCCTGGGGGCCAAAATGTGTTGGTCTGTTATCATGAGTTTGTTCCAATACTTCTCGGAGCAGCTGTTTTCAAAGGCATTCTTGGGCTCATATTTAAAGTATGATGTTAATCCATTTGTTCATTCAACTATCTGTTGATGTAATCTTGATCAGTATCAAACCCTAACATATTTAGTAGGCCTATATCCAGGAATAGCACTGAGCTATGCTTTGATCAGAAGAAATTACTCAGACATGTTGCCTCTGGGTGTGATCCTTAGTACCCCAAGGGAGCTCATGCTGGGTTTCATTCTTTCATTACTACTGCAACTCTTATTTTTTTAAGGGCCCTTCATTATGCTGATGATGATCAAGTTAACACAAATCACCATGTTGGATTTTCTAGCCTCCAGCTGAACCCTTGAAGGAGGATAACTTATAAGCATTATTATTATGGGCACATCACAGGATTGGGAAAACCTAAACCCAACCTCAAGAAAGACAATGTTTGGATCAGTGTCTATTTCCTACCTACCTATTCTGCACCATGACTCCTCAGTTTCTGCATCCACCAACAAGTCAACACTTTCTATATCATATCCTTCCTCCTGTTCTATTATGATCCTTCTTATATATTTCATAACTTGTAAATTACCATGTTAATGAACACCAATACACTCTATATAAACTATGCATGGGAAAGAGAAGAAGAGAAAAAATTATTTTAGAAATAGAAATTATAAAGATATATATCATGTATGTAATATCTAAAGAGAAAAATATAATTTCAATTTAAAACTCATTTATATTATATATATAACTAGAAAAAAATAAAATATAGATAGATGTAGTTCACATGTCTGTAACTGGTTTAAAAGCTATCGTTATTGTCTGATTTCCTTATTCTATTAATTGTTCAATGTTCTCTTTGCTTTCAGGCAGTTGTTTCTTCTGTGGGTTAAATCATACTTCAAACCTGAAAAGTTCTGAGTCATTGATGGTCTTGCTTATTTAAAGTTGTTGTAATCTTTCGTTAAATTTTCTAATTTTTGGAGACTAGTACTGTTTCTTCCTTAAATGTTAGAAGAATTCACTAAGGATGATATCTGGGCCTGCAGTTTTCTTTTTTTAAAAAAATTTTTATTATTATTATTCTTTGACAGAGACAGAGAGTCAGAGAGAGGGCAGACAGGGACAGACAGACAAGAAGGGAGAGAGAGATGAGAGACATCAATTCTTCATTGCAGCACCTTGTTGTTGTTCATTGATTGCTTTCTCCTATGTGCCTTGACCGGGGTGGAGTGGGGGGGGGGGTATAGCAGAGTAAATGACCCCTTGCTCAAGCTAGCGACCTTGGGCTCAAGCCAGCAACCTTGGTATTCAAGCCAGCAACATTTGGGTTCAAGCCAGCAACCATGGGATCATGTCTATGATCCCATGCTCAAGCCAGCGACCCCGCACTCAAGCTGGTGAGCCTGTGCTCAAGTTGGATGAGTCCACTCTCAAGCCGGGAACCTCAGGGTTTTGAACCTAAATCCTCCATGTCCAAGTCTGATGCTCTATCCACTGTGCCATCGCCTGGCACTTAGGCCTGCAGTTTTTTTTTCTTCTGAAAAGTTTTTATTTCTTGAATACATTTAGAACAATTCAGATATTTTATTCTTTTTGAGGCTATTTTGGTGACTATTTTTTTTCTAGGAAATTGTGTATTTATTCAGGGTTTTCTAATTAATTACCATGCAGTATTATCTTTTTATTATTTATTTGTAGGAGGTATGAGATAAGCCAATGCAAGGACCACAAATTATATTGAGTTGGTATGATACCACAAGTTTTAGTATGCTATATTTCCATTACTGAACATTTTTGAAGGAGTATAATTGGGTGCACATTGTTGGGGGTGAGGGTGTTATATTGAGTGGGACACTTGAATCTATGTTAACACAATAAATTAAAATTAATAAAAAATATTTTCTAATTTCCACTAAGAATTCTTTCTTCCATAGATTATTTGTAAGTGTATTGCTCAATTTCCAAACATTTAGGTATTTCTATTATCCTATTTTAACTGATTTCTAACTTAATTCCAATATGATCAGAGAATATATTTTGTTGATCCCAATTTTCAAAATATGTTAACACTTGTTTTATGGTCCAGAATGGCCAATTTTAGTAAATGTTCCATGTGCTCTTGAAAAGAATGTGTATTCTGCATCTATTGAGTATACTGTTTCCCTTTCTCTTGCTCTCTTTTCATATATATATATTTCAGATCTTCTATATCTTTACTAATGTTTATTCTTAATTCAGTTAAAGACAGAGGCATATTAAAGTATCCTATTCTAATTGTAGATGTGTCTATTTCTCCTTTTAGTCTTATGAAATTTTGCTTTATAGATTTAGAAGCGATGCTCTTAGGCATAAACAAATTTAAAAGAGTTTCATCTTCTTGTGGATTGACCCTTCTAAATATATAAGTTGCCCTTCTTTATTATTATTATTATTATTATTATTATTACTAGTCAGGCTTCTTGGCCAAATCTACATTGTATATATTATAGCTATAGTGGCTTTCTTTTGGTTAATTTTAATATTGTATGTACATTTTCTCATTCTTTTACTTTCAATTATTTTCTTTATATTTAAGATGTGTCTTTTTAAACTAGCATATATATACGTGGATTTTGTTGTTTTAATTCAGTCTTTAAAACCTTTATATTTTAATTATGTCATTGAGTTATTTTATATTTAACATAATTACTAATATATTTGGGTTTATATCATATCTATCATTTTACTCTTTGTTTACTATTTGTCCCATCTATTCTATAATCTCTTTTTCTCTTTCTTTGGTTAATGAAGCATTTTCTAATTCTTTTTTTTATTACTTTGTTGGTTATGGTTTGAAAAAGTCAATATTCAATTAGATTTATTAACATCATTACTCTGTTTCTTGATCTTTATTTCTTCCTACATTTTCGTGCTTTTTTCTGATACTAAGTTTATTTTGCTTAAAATTTATTGAATTACTTCTCTTCCTGTTAGTCTGCTGGTGATGGATTCTCACAGCTTTTGTTTTTGGAATTGCCTTTATTTTGCCTTCAATTTTTTTCCATTTTAATTAATTTTATTTTCTAAGACTTTATTTTTTTAGAGCAGTTTAAGATTCAATTGAGGGAAAGGTACAGAGATTTCTCATATACCTTCTGCCCCCACACATGAGTACCTGCACCATTTTCAGCCCACCAGAGTGGTATATTTGCCAAAATTCATGAACCTACATTGACACATCATAGTCACCCAAAGTCCACAGTTTACATTACATTTCACTCTTGGTGTAAATTCTATTGGCTTGGACAAATCTCTAATGACATGCATCCATCATTATGGTATCATACAGTGTATTTTCACTGTCCTAAAAAATCCTCTGTTCTCCACTTATTTATTTTCCCTCCTCCCTCTAACCCCTGGCACTACTGATCTTTTGATTGTCTCCATAGTTTTGCCTTTTCCAGAAGTTATATAGTTGAAACTATATAATATGTAGCCTTTCAAAATGGCTTCTTTCACTTGGTACTATGCATTTGAAATTCCTCTATCTTTTCATAGCTTGGAAGCTCATTTCTTTTTAATTTTAAATAATCTGCTGTCTGGATGTACCACAATTTATTCATGCAGTCACCTATTGAAGAACATCTTGGTTGCTTCCTGGTTTGGCAACTATGAACAAAATTTCTATAAACATCTGTGTGTAGGTAGACCTACATTTTTCACTTCTTTGGGTAAATACCAATCAGCATGATTGCTGGATCATATGATAAGAGTGTTTGATTTTGTAGAAAACTGCCAAAGTGTCTGTACCATTTTACATTCCTACCAGCCCTGGATCAGAGTTCCTATTGTTTCACATCCTCACCAGGATTTGGTGTTGTCAGTGTTCTGGGTTTTGGTCATTCTAATTATCATGAAGTACCATGTCATTGGTGCTTTAATTTTCATTTCCCTGATTTCATATGATGTGGAACATCTTTTCATATACTTATTTTCCATCTGTATATCTTCTTTGGTGAGGTATCTGTTGAGGTCTTTGCCCATTCACCTTCAATTTTGAGGGACATTTTCATTGTGTACAGAATTTCAGGATGGTAATTATTCTCTACTTTAAAGAATGTCATTTCTTTGTCTTGTAGTTTTCATCTTTTCTGTTATTTTTAGTCTTTTTAAAGTAATATAACTTCCCCTCTGGCTATTTTTAATATTTCTTGTCTTCAAATAAGATTTTCTTGCCTTGTTTTGTTTTTAGCACTTTTAGAGTAACTTACCTAAGTGTGATATTCTTTGTATTTATTATACCTGAGATTCTTAAGTATTCTTGCATCTGTGGCTTTTGTCCATTTTGGAAAATTTCTACAACTATCTAATTAAATATTTCTTATGCTATATTTTCTCTTTCTTCCCCCATACCTCCATTATACAAATTTTAAGAACTTTCTGTCATGTTTCATATTGCCCATTCTTTCTTTTACCCTATTTTAATCTGGATAATTTTTATTAATCTATTCACCAGACTACTTCTCTTTATTCTTTTTGGATATAATTTGCTTTTGTATCTATCTATTGTATTCTTTATTTCACTTGTATCTGTTAGTTCCATTTGAGTCTTCCTCTAAATAGATACAATTACCATATTTCCCCATGTATAAGATGCACCCTTTTTCAAAAAATTTGAGGTCTAAAAACTGGGTGCTTCTTATACAGTGGTGGTAGATTTTTTAACTTGCATTTCCCATTTTTTTGCATGGATGAGAAATTGTATGAATTTTATAATAAATAAAACTTGAGTTCAATAACTTTATGTAATACATTTATTTTCAAATTTCAGGCCCCAAAATTAAGGTGCGTCTTATACATGGGGAAATATGGGTATATGGTAAAAGTTTATATTTTGTTTTTTATCTTTTGAAATACACTCATCATAGTTGGTTTAGCATCTATACCTCAAAACTTTCTTATCTGGATCTTCTGTGCATCTAATTCTAATTTTCCCAACTTGATTCTGTTTCTCGATAAGTTTTTATTGAATGTTGGATATTGTGTAGGTTATAGAATATGTTACAGAGGATCTGTATAATGTCATCTTTCTCCAAAGAGGATTTCCTTTAGCTTTTGGCAGGCAGTCACAATAGGAGCAAATCACTTAATCCAATCAGGAACTGATCTGATTCAAGGAAGGGTTTTAGTCATTGGAAGGTTTGATGTGTTTCTAGTGTGTCCTTATTTCTAGGGTGTAGTGTTTTGGGAGATCACAAAGATTTTGGTGTTTATCAGAGGGCTTTAACTTGGTGGGCTCTGAACTACAGTTTTAATCTCCTCAGTGCTAAGAAACTACCAATATTTCTATTTAATGTCTCAACCTCTATGTATCCAGTTTCAGATTGAAGTCTCCACCTACAGTCTTTGCAACTTATGAAAGCTTCCAAGAAAACAGAAGTAGAATGCCCGGCTCATTTTAATGTGTGTTCCTTTCCTCTAGGATCTTTAGCCTTGCAGTCTGGCTGCTGTGGTAATCCTGACTGCCAGCGTTTCACTCCCCATTCCTGTGAGACAGCTGAAGATCTACTCAACTTTTCTGACTCTTAATGGCTACATTTTACTGTTTTTCAGACTCACCATCTCATTACTTAGAGTTCAGCAAAGGCATCAAGAGAAAAATAGCACAGAATTTCTTGGTTCACCTCATTGGGTTCCCCCCTCTCCACCCCACTCAGGTCTTGGCTGCTTTGATGTCTTTCTGATGCCTTAAAACCACTCTTAAAATGTTTGAGGTTTTCTAATGGCCATGGGGGGATTAATCTAACAGATAGGATTCCTAACCAGAAGTGGAATTCCCCCATTAACCTTTCTGAGCATGGCCATGATAGGAGATAACCCAGATATTCTCTCTCTACCACCCTTGCCACCGTTGTGTGGCAACAATGCTTACTGGGCAGACTCAGTTACCTCAGTTACGACTCAACCTTGTCTTTAGAATTGTTTTCCCTTTAACAAAAAAAGCAAGAAGTAAGCAGATGCTGACCTCAGTTTCCAATCAAACAAAGCAATTGTTTTGTACCCTTAATTCCTTCCTTTGGTATCAAGATCTCTAACATAGCAGCACCATTGTTGTAGGAATGGTACAGCATACATTTTTAAGTGAATCATTAGATATAATAATAAGAGATGGTAGCCATCTTCCATACTTTGATTCCCAGACCAATGTATTTCGGCTAGGAGAGAATCATCACTTTTATTGGATACTGATTCAGAAAATAAACCACATCCTAAAATATACTATTTTAGTATATTGAGGTTGGGTGTTTTCTCCCAGCTGATGCTGTAACTGACTCTAAAATAAACCATGCAGCTGTTCAAAACAGCCAATTCCTCTTTGCACGAGGTTTACAGTATATTGCTTTAAATCGTTGACTCTCAAGATGGGATGATTTGTTCTGTGAGGGACACTTGGCAATGTCTGGACACATTTTTGATTGTTATGACTTCTGTGTGTGTGTGGGAGGGGTATTACTGGCATCTAGTGAGAAGAGGACAGAGATGATGTTAAGCACCCTACAATGCACAGAACCAACTTCTACAACAAAGAATGATCGCATCCAAAATGTCAATAATGCTGCTATAAAGAAACACTGCTGGCCCTGGCCAGTTGGCTCAGTGATAGAGTGTTGGCCTGCTGTGTGGATGTCCTGGGTTCAATTCCCTGTCAGGGCACACAGAAGAAGCGACCATCTGCTTCTCCACCTCTCCCCCTCTCTCTTCTCTCTCCCTCTCTCTCTCTCTCATCCCCTCCTGCAGCCATGGCTCAATTGGTTCAAGCCCCAAGCACTGAAGATGGTTCTGTGGAGCTTCCACCTCAGGCACTAAAAATAGCTTGGTTGAAAGCATGGCTCCAGATGGGCAGAGCATTGGCCCCAGATGGGGGTTGTTGGGTAGATCCTGGTAGAGGTGCATGTGGGAGTCTGTCTTTATCTCCCCTCTTCTCACTTGGAAAAAGAAGAAAAAAAAGAAGACACACTGCTTTAAAACTTTCAATGTGAAATAGTTCCTTAGTCAGAAATAATGTTTTGCAGCATAAAACCACTAAGGATAGAGCGTTTTGTAAATCTGGCCCATTTGAAAACTATCTTCTACCCTCCTTAGTCCAACATCTCGAGTGCCATGTCCTCACACGTTTCTACATTTTTTTCCCCATACATATTAACAATATCATCCACATCTCTTTCTGCATTTAAGGTATAATTGCCTTCTAACTCATCTTAGAACTTTCCAGATCCCATGGGAAGACCATTTTTCTTTTCCCTTCTGTGCATGTTCTAGTTTTGAGCTTACTTGGTTTCGATTAGTCACAAAGTAAATAGAATTTGTTTTTCTTCCAGAATTTATTAAAATGTTTGGTATATTGATGACCTCTCCTTCCATTTCTCAATTCTCTTATGGATTTAGACTCCTTTGTAGCTCTTCTGGTCATCTCATAAGGTTGAAAAGGGAAGTAGGTGTGTGCATTCAGTCTTCCATTTTGAATTGAAAGGCCCTCATTCAGTTTTCCAGTCCAATACCTCACTAAAACTGTTCTAGTTAATTTACAGATTGCCAGATCTAATGGGCCCATTCTCATCTTATTTTACTTGATCTTTCTGGAATTTGGCATTGTTGAATATTTCTTTCTTGAAAGCCTCTCAGCCTTCCCCTTTAAATACTTGATAACTTCCTGGTTCTTTGACTTCCATTGCTTTGGGCTCTTGTAAGATTGCATGCCCTCTTCTTAACCCTTAAGATGCTGGTATTGTTACATTTCAATCTTTGTTCTTTATTTTCTTCTTTCAGAGTTCTCCCAGAGGTGAGAGAAGAATCAGAGAATAAGACGAAAGTGGGAAGTGGACACCTCATCAACAAGCCTGTATACTTGAACATGAATCAACACTTCAAACCTATCATTTCCATTTATAATACTCATACTCAACCAAAGTATTGGTACAAAATAAGGACACATTTAAGCATGTAAAGATTACCACAGTCATTAATGCAATCTTGACACTTATGGCTTCTAAATCTATACAATTAGCCCAGACCTTGACACTTAGTTCCTGACTTGTTTAATTACCTATTAAACTTTCAATCATTGCTAAAATTTTCCTCTCTGCTGTCACCAAGAGTAGTGAGTAATCAATCCTAGTTACTAAGTGTTTCTCATAGCCGTCCAGTCCTCTTTTTCTAACTGCTGCCTCCTTAATTCACATTCTCATCTTTTCTTATCTGGCCTCCCTACTTTCAATCCTGCTCGAGTCCACTCCCCACACTTTCTACAAGGTAGATATGCTCATATCTCTCTCCTGATTCAAAGATTCAATTGTTTCCCAGGTCTTACATTAAAACCCCCAACCCTTTCATTTTATGTTTCTTTCCTGTTCATCTTCCCTTTTTTACCTCTTCCTAGGCCCCACTTTACCTTTTTTAGCTCCAGCTATACTGAATCATACTACACATGTTTCATGCTCCCATATTTTTACTTCCATTATTCCCATTGGCAAAAAAGCTCTACCCCAATCTCGACTATAGCCTGCCTAATCATGCCTCAAGTCTTAACAGAAGCATCAGCTTCTCTAAGAAAACTTTCCTGAATCCCCAAGCAACCTGCCATTCTCTACACGTACCCATTTACTTTTGTATGCCCCCAGTATGCCCTGGAAATGCCTGCTCACATGCCTGCTCTCAACGAAGCTGGAAATTCCTGAAAAGCTTGGACCATGTCTTGCTTACACTTATATAATCAATATAGTCAATATTTATAAATGAATGGTAAATAAATAAGTGAATGAGTAAAACCTTTTTTTATTATCCTCTGTTCCAGATAATCCTTTTCTAAACTCAACTATTATCTTTAAACTACTGCTTAATTCTCTCCTTCCTTTCATAGACCAATACCGTGGACTAGGGGCAGGGACAAAACTTCCAGATAGGTTTAAAATGAATCTGTAAATATCAGGACATCTGCTGTGTGTATGTGGTGATTTGTTTGTTTTAAGCCTTCAAGTCGTACAGATAAATCCAGTTCATAAAATTGGAGCAGTAAAATAGTAAGGTCTCAGGGAGATGCCCTGGAGGTAGATTTGGGTAGCTTTCTAGGACCCCACCCACTATGTAGGGGTACAGAGGAAGCGGCTGAGAATTCTCAAGCCCCAGAAGGAATCAGGGACACAGGAGGGCAAGCAAACTAGTACATCAGAAAGGATCCGGATCGAAGGTGACAGCACCAAGACAGAGCAGAGGTAATGAAAAAGTCTATGGATTTCAGGATGACCCTCCAAAGACCAGGATGAAGACTGGACACCGTGGGCATGACAAGGAAAGACGCCAATGACCAGAGACCAAGCAAGATGAGAAACCCAAACCAGGAACCACTCAGGACTACAGGTCTTTCTCAATGCTAGGACAATGTGAAAGCCA
Organism: Saccopteryx leptura; assembly: GCF_036850995.1. NCBI lineage: Eukaryota > Metazoa > Chordata > Mammalia > Chiroptera > Emballonuridae > Saccopteryx > Saccopteryx leptura. The sequence goes on along the minus strand of NC_089508.1, from coordinate 45,975,126 downwards.
GCCAGGAAATTAGATTACCTCCAAGGAGAAAGAGAGGATAAAAGGAAAGGGTAGAAGCCCTGGATAATTGATATATAAACCAGATGTAACAATTAGATAGTGGATGAGATAGCAATCAGATTAGCTGCAAATCATGAGATTCAACTATATAGACCTGAATGGAATAAGACAACTTGTCTGTCCTAAGAAGACAAAAGAGAGCAAGAGAAAAGTTGTCAGTTATAAAATGTAAAAATGTTATCTTCCTTCTAACCTGTCCATTGGAGTTGCCCCGCTTCTAACCTCAGCTATCCTTGGAAACCCCACATTTCAAATATTCCAAGAGAGCCCTAACTTCCAAAATTTTTGTCTTCCTGATGGCAGCCATTCCTCTGAGCACACGTGCTCCGACTCTGGGTTTAGACAGTACTGCACACATAGTCCCATTGTTGACTTGCCGCCCTGCGACCCTCACACCAGGGGAAATAACTAAGTGATCAGTGGCACTGGGCTTTCCAGTCCCTTTACTGAGATCCTACATTGTCAGAAGTTTTGTGTGGCACATGCTGAGCAGATTCATGTGCACCAATGTTTGAGAACCGAGACACATTTAAATTTGCATATTGGCCCTTTGGAAATGACAGTCTGCCTTGTTTCTCCATTTGTTTAATCATTTCATTAGTAACTATGCTTAATGACCCTCCCTTGAAAAAATGATGATAGGGATAAAAACACATTATTAACCCTTAAGGAAAGCTTTTTAAAAAGTCAAGTTCATTTAAGGTTTTTAGTCAAATTAGCCTCTGGAAGTGTACATATAAATAAAAACAAACAGAGATTCTCAAGAACCTCTTTGGTTGGTTGGAATTGGGAGGACAGCAGAGCTGTAATTAAATTCCCTTTTCATCAACCACTTCTCAGATAAATGATCATAAATTACTAGAATGTGTCTTAACATTTGGCACTGTAAAGCCATTAAAAAAATATAACACCCCCATCTCGTCACTTGCTTTAGAAATTTAGTGTAAGGAATGGAAAAAGTAGAAGTTTTTAGGTTCAAAACCCTGGCTCTCTTAAACTTATTAATAAAGCTTCTGAACTAATCAGAGTAGAGGATGCTTAAACTAAACCATACTCTGGATTAACTCTCCTCTGTGCCTCATTTTTGCTGGAAGGAGAAAATAGATTTTCCAACATCGTATTTAATTTCATTAGCTACTGTTGTTTTTTGGGAATCTACTTATAACACATGAAGATAAACATTCTCCCTGTGATAAGACAGTGTTTATAAACTGCATTTAGGATGAAAGAAAACCTTAAACTGATGTGTTTTCACTGTGGGGTTAATGGTGCTTTACTAATCCCCTTTCTGTGGCCCAGTGAGGCGGAGGCTGTGGAGCGTTTTTGGTGACTCTCCCCTATTTGCCTTCCTCAGCATCGTAATGGGAAGAAGCCCTTTCCCTCGCTAAGGAATGCTAAGAAATGATGCCCCTCCTCCTCCGGGAAGGGAAATTGTGTGTAGCAAAAGTAAAAAAAAAAAAAAAAAAAAAAAAGTGCAGAATTTTAGAACTTACTAGTGAAGATTGAATGAAAGATATTTTCCCCTTTAATAACTGAACCCGTTACCCAGAGGTATCCTCTCTTCCTGTTTGTCTCTCTGCCTTGGATATGAATCTCTTCGACACTGTGGAAGGAGGAAGGGGGTCTGCTTCTGTGCAGTGGGGTGGCAGTGCCAGTGTGGGTGGGCTTCCACCCTGCTTCCCAGGAATGAACTGAAGACTGAAAGAAAATATATCTTTAAATGTTTCAAAGCTACAGAAAGGTGTGAGGGATTATACAGTGAACACCCATGCAGACACTACCCAGCTAAAGAAATGACCTCTTACAAATACAAGTAAAGCCCTTCTGTACACCCCATATTCCATCCTTTCCCTTCCAGATACAAGTCTTTAGATTTTCCTATACATTCATGTGTCCCTAAACAAAAAAAAAATAGTATGTTTTTTTACAGGTTTTAGATTACATAAACAGAATCGTGCTATGTACATAGATAATATCTATATATTTGGATATGTAGCTTTAGCTATATATTAGATAGATAGGTATTCTTTTGCAATTTGTCTGTTTTGTTTTTGAGTTTTAGTCATGTGGATAAAGTTGTTATTTTATTTTTATTGAGATATAATTGAATATAACAGTGTGTAAATTTAATGTGAACAACATGTTTCATTGGTTTAACATAGTTGTACGTTGCAATACGATTACCATCATATCATTAACTATCACACCTCTCCTGTCACATAGTCATCATTTCCTTCTTGCAATGGATAAAGTTTTATCATGCACATTTTTCTATTCCATCATTTCCGCTTGTGATATATGACTATACCACAATTCTTCCCTTTATTGAAGTCCTTCTTTCCTCCTGAACAGATATAAGAACAGTGGGACCCTAAATTGGACCCTCAGATGGCAGAATCCATAGAAATGCCATATCCCCACCAAAGAAAGATTCTCACAAAGAGAAAATGTAAAGAAAATGAATAGTGGATGGATGTTTTTATAGTTCCACTTTTTAATTTAATTGTATTGTACTTACTTTTGTATATATAAGGTCTACCGGAAAGTCCTGTCCGTTTTTGAAATAAAACAAAATACAAATTTTTCTTACCGTCAATAAAATTTATTAAATAATATAATTGCCATTATTATTAATGATTTCTTGCCAGTGTGAGAGCAATTTGTATATTCCATTTTTGAAAAATGTTTTATCTTTTGATGTGAAAAATTGAACCAGTGCTTGTTTGATATCTTCTTCATTTTTGAATTTTTTGCCCTTCAAAAAATTTTGTAAGGACAAAAACAAGTGATCGTCAGAGGGTGCTAAGTACGGGGAATATGGTGGATGCAACAGACATGCTTCTGTAGCATTTCTTCCTTGTTGAAATTCGTAAAAATTACAGTGGCGTAAATGAACTTTATCAGTAGCCATGGGTACACTATCGCTTCACATATAAGACTAACGTGAATCAACTTTGTTTTAGTTAATTTGCTACGTCAGTATGTATACATTAAGTGATAAAAATAGAGAGGCACACATGCGCCAAATAAACATGTGCTTACATGTTGAAACTTGTCATGATAGAAACGGACAGAACTTTCCATTAGACCTTATACATATACTGACATGTATTTCTACAACAGGATGAGTTTACTCTTTCTACACATCACATTGAGTATTTTAAATGCTGAAATAAGAAACTGTGGTCACCTTCTAGTGTTGCTCATAGACCCAATTCAACCAGCAAAGAAAGGCATGCCTGGGTGCTTATTTCAATGTGCTCTTAGCTTCAGAGGGGGCAGGACTAAGTGGGGATTATTTAGCAAGGTCAGAAGAATTCTGCGTTGTGAAGTGGCAGTTCCAGAAAGTTCCAGAAAGGCTGCTAATGACAAGAATTGGAGTGTCTTTACTCTTTGCACCTTAAACCTTATACGATGGCAGAGTTCAGGAGGCTAGCAAGTTTCCATTGGGCTGAAGCTACCTTCTGATTTTAAGGAATGAATTAACAAGTGCGTTGGGCAAGGTCGCGGGTAGCTGACTCCCAGGCCTGGCTTCTATTTCCTAGTCCTTGCATCTTTTGCTCCTTCTACAAGTGTTAGTCATTTTCTTATCTCTTCTGCTGCAGACTCAGTAAGCCCACGGATTTTGATCTACTGAAAAGTGTTTATTAAATCCTGCTGAGTCTTCCTTTGAAATGCCTCTTATCCACACCCCTTCCTTTCCATCACCTCCCCCTCCCCCAGCCATCACTTCACACCTGCCTGGCTGGCCTGGGCTCAGAGTTGGACTAGGTAAGGCCTCTTCTTAACCCATCCTATATGGCAAAGCTATTCATCTTCCTTGGACACTCTTGTTCCACAATTCATTGGTCCCCAAACCTTCAAAGACTCCCTGTTCTCTAGGACATCAAATCTAAGCCTCTTTTCTGGGTTTTCTGGACCCATAATTTCTCCTTTTTGGTGATCCTCTCTTTCTCTTATTTTATGCTACTTAACTGTAGCTCTACTTTGGCTAATCTCTCTCAGATGCATTCATATGCCATTCTCATGCCTCTCTGCTGTTGTTTTCTTATCTTAGAATACTTTGTTTCTTCAAACCATTCATTCATTCACAGCATATATATTGAGGGCCTCCTAGAGTTCTGAGATCAAGATTTTGTAAATGACTTTTGGACTACCTCATCACAATTGATCTATTTCTTTCATTAGTTTTAACCAATTCATAATATAAAATAATATATGTATATCAGGCCCAATACATAAGGGTAAAAGCAAGTGGGAGATATAGACCTCTCCTCTTAAGTTGCACCCACAAACGCAGAAAGAGGAATGTAGAGAATTTTAACCTCTAGAGAAGGATTTATATGAGGGAAGGTATGAGAATTAAATGAAATGGACTCTGACTAATGGAGCAATGATCTAGAACAAAATTGTGTATAACCTTATTTTGTTCACTTTTGTTTCAGATGAATTTTTCCTTATCTTCTTGGTGGAAGATAAGTTATTCGAAGGCAGAGGCTAAGCCTCCTTTGCGTTGCCAGTGCTGGAGACATATTTGAGTCTTTACCAACTTTCTTTTCTCGTGACTTCCACAAAAGGAAATCCTCCCTGGTCTGTGTTCCCAGGAACACTACTGATGAAAGGAGCAGTTCAGGGTGCAGCTACCTTCCTAGCCTTATTTTTGGTTTATGTCCTTGAGAAATAGAAGCCTTTGGTAAGCAAGAGCAAGCAGTGATAGAATGAAAGCAGGGGAAGTCTGGCCACCCGCCTACCTTCCTCGTGGTTCTATCCTCATAGGTCAGCAAAGAGGATTGTCGTACTTCCCTAGAAATGTTTGTTCAAAGGTTCCCATCCTTGGACACACTCCCTTTCCTACATGTGCCTCCATTGTTTTAGACATTCCTGCTGACATATCATGACATTTTTACCATTTCCTCCAACCACAAATCCTAGTGGGATGGTAAGACTGTAAATCAGGGAACGGAGGAAGCATTCCTTAAACCACTGTAGAAGAATCTAAAATGATTTTGGTTGGGTGTTAGATTGGAGCTGAATTTTAGTTCAAGTCACCTTGCTGCCCTTTCAAATCACTGTTGATGGGGCGTGGCATGTAGCTTATATTTTTGCTTTCTCAATAACTTTACTCTCTGTGGTGAAAATTCATTTTGAACAAGATCATAATTTAGATTTTTGGGGATTTAATCAAAGTTGTGCTCTATGATGAGTCAGCATTTTATTGTATTCTGTTTTCTCCTGTCCTACTGAACTGTCTGCTGTGACTTTTAAATTTAGGACACTGTGTCTGAACAAACAATGAATCATGACTTTTCAGAAAAGATGATGAAACTAAATTTTTACTTCAAGGGAAGAAAACTATGAATACTAAAGAAGAAGGTAATTTATGATAAGTTCTTAAATTGAGAACTAATAATAAGTAGAAAGTTCAGTGATGTTGCAACAGTGTGACCACAAGCAACCCAAGTAATTTTATCACATTATAATGTAAGAATTAACTTAATAGTGCTTCCAAATAAGAGAAAAAAAAAGACTCTTTATGGGTATTTGTAATAACTTAAAGAGGGGGTAGTACTATGTCTATTACTTTGGAGAAAACTGAGATGTCAATATCCATATGACATAAATTAAAATGTGATGGAGAAGGAGAGACCATGCTAATTGACAAAGACATAAAGATTTCTTATAAAATATCTTGGCTTAAAAAAGATACAGATTATATCTTTCTATTTCCTCCACATGTCCCCCCCCCCACTCCATATGTTATTTCATTTTATGTTTGGCCTGGAAGGGCATATTGTTGTAATTTCCATTTTATGGGTAAGGAAATTAGGACACTATGGCACAAGAACTCAAATTCAAAACATCAGCTAGGGAATCAGAAGTAGTGATTGTTGTGCCAGTGCCAGACCTATGCTTATCCTAAAAGACTAGGACATATCCTGAGAAAAAGGATGCTACTATGGTTTAGATGTTTGTGTCCCCCCAAATTTCATAGGTTGAACTCTTAATTCCCGAAGGTGATGATATTAAGAAGTAGGGATTTTGGAAGATCATTATGCCATGAGAGTAGATTCCTCACAAATGGGAGTAGCGCTCTTTAAAAAAAATCCCACAAAGTTTTTAGCTCCTTCTGACATGTGAAAATACCATGAGAAGTCTGTGTCCAGAACAGGGTCCTCACCTGACCATGCTGACACCCTGATCTTGAACTTTCAATTTCCAGAACTGTAAGTTATAGTTTCTGCTGTTTATAAACCAGTCTGTGGTATTCTGTTCTAACAGCCCAATGGACTGAGGCAAACACATTTTTTTTTATCTGGGCTGCTTCCTCTCAGGAACACTATGTCTGCAGCCTTAGTGCATTAGACTAGGATGAAGGTCATGGAGAAGCTCTGTTCTACTCTCCCTTTAAAAACAAACCTATCTCTGTAAGTGAAGGTAGGTGACAATTACCAGCAGCAGTGCTTTTGGGATCTGTTGTAACATTTGAGCTGAGAAGACCCCCCTCTTCCTGGAAAATCCTGGCCAATAGAAGAGTATGACAGAATTAATAGAACCTGGCCATTTCTGCCTTCTTTGTATTGGAACTCCCCATTGGGATAGCTGATACTCTCTCAGAACTCTAGCCCAAGGTGGGCCTTTTCCTAAACAATACTTTTTCTCTCCCCATCTTCATTTATAGCAGTTAGTTCAATCTGAAGGTGCCTGACCAGGTCTGACCAGGTGGTAGTGCAGTGGATAGATCATTATACTGGGATATAGAGTACCCAGGTTAGAAACCCCGAGGTCACCTGCTTGAGCATGGGCTCATCTGGCTTAAGCATGGGCTCACCAGCTTGAGCAAGGGGTCACTCCCTCTGCTGTAGCCCCCAGTCAAGGCACATATGAGAAAGCAATCAATGAATAACTAATGTGCTGCAACAAAGAATTGATGCTTTCCATCTTCCCCCCCTTTCTGTCTGTCAAAAAAAAAAAAAAAAAAAGAACAATCTGAAGGCTATTCTTGCCTACTCCTTCTGGTACTTCAGTTATAATTTATGATTTTACCACCCCCAAATCTCTTGCACTCTTAACTCCATCTTAGTGTCTATTTCCTGGAGAACCTGAACTGACAAAAACCTGTGTACATCATTAGTTGGCAGAGACCTGGTTATATTTACAACTTTAATAACACTTTTTATACAGTTAGAAGGGTAGACTTAAGACCTTGTGATGCCCAGCTGGCCAAACATGTAGATATGAGCAATTTCTTTTGGTTATAACTTTTGTTGGTCTCTGTATGGGTATATTTCACTGCTAAGGTAATGAAGCAAAATGTTTTTCACTGTTATAGCCCAGGAAAAGGTATTAAAAAGCATTTATATATACTGTCATAGCCGTCTCTTAAAAGATAATGTTTTTAACAAAAAAGGAGAAAAAAACACAATATGATAATTAAGAATGGTTTTTCTCATAGTGGGATAGTTGAGAAAACTATACAAACTTATTATAAATAAATTACCATACAAAAACAAGCAAAAGTGCCAACTTCCTCCCTTATAGTATTAACTATCATAGTACCTGCCCTCCTGATATAAACAATTAGAAATCAGACAGAGTTCATGACATAAAATCAGCTACTGAATAGCAAGTGGCACAAAATTATATTCTTAAAAGAAGAGGAATATATGAAATAAATCCTATGATAACTCTACTTACTGCTTGGAGAAGTTTTCAAAGCAGGATAAACTAACAGAATGCCTAGTGATGTCATCAAATAGAGGCAAGTTACAAAGGAGACCTGTTGAGTCTATGGTTGAATACTTATTACCCACAGAGTGAAACTACCTAAGGCTTGTAAATCAATGTAAAGTAATAAGAGAAATAGTTTTCAGAGCTCATTTGGGCAAAATACAGAGTGTGCTTCTACTAACTAGAGTGGGGGACTTTATTAAAAATGCATATGTGGATCAAGTTGTAATAAATGCTATGCATTAGTTGTGGGCAAAATTATTTCAAGTATGAAGGCTAGTCTAGATCTGCCATAGCAAAGCATGAGAACAAGCCTTAAAGGGATCAGACTGATTCACAAGTAACTTAAGTGCACACCAGAACAAGTCCAACACTCTTTAAAGAAATAAAATTCAGCACTGATAACAAAAAATTCAAAATACCTAGTATCTGATTGATGTCATGGAAAGAAGTAGGAAAATATGACATAACCAGAAGAAAAACCAATCAATAAGAACAGATACAAAAATAATAGAGACTATAGAATTAGTAAAGAAGAACCATTAGCCAGCTATAAAAAATATTCTAAATACTTTTAAGGATATAAAGGAAAACATGCAATGATAAAAAGAGATATAAAAAATAATTTTTAAAGACCAGAATTCAACTTCTAGAGAAAAAAACTTACAATATCTACAATTAAAAAACAATGCATTTGCCTGACCTGTGGTGGTGCAGTGGATAAAGTATCAACATGGAAACACTGAGGTCGCCAGTTCAAAATCCCGGGCTTGCCTGGTCAAGGCAAATATGGGAGTTGATGCTTCCTGCTCCTCCTTTCTGTCTGTCTGTCTGTCTGTCTCTCTCTCTCTCCTCTCTAAAATGAATAAATAAAAAATATTTTAAAAAACAATGCACTTGGTAAAATTAGTATCAGATGTACACTGCAGGATTAAAAATTAGTGAACTTGAAGACATAGAAATAGAAACTATCCAAAATAAATAAATAAAAATATTGTCCTATTCTGTGGCCTGCAGTGCAATATCAAATGGCCTAACATATGTAATTGAACTCTTAAAGAAAAATATAGATGGGAGAGGAAAGTACAGAAAAAAAAGATTGAAGAAATAATAGCCATTAAATAATAGTTGGTTAAAATATTTTAAATCACAAACACAAGAATCTCAGTAAATCTAAGGAGAAAAACATGAACAAAATCATATGAAGCTACATTGTAATCAAATGTCTTTTTAAAAAAATAATAATAAAGAAAAAAACCCTTAAAAGTAGCCAGAGGGTAAAAGACTTGTAAACATAAGGAAAAAGGAGAGCAGCAGACTTATCATCATAAACAATGAAAAGTTAAAAACAATGGAACATTATCTCTAAAGTACTGAAAAACAAACTGTCTACCCAGATTTTCTTCCCAGCAAAAATGTCTTCAAAATTTGAGATAAATTAAGACTTTTTTTTAAACCAAAAAAAGTGGAATTGACCACTTACCAACTTGCACTTTAAGAAATGTTAAAATAAATTCTATAAGCAGAAGTAAAATGATACCACATAGAAATTGGAATTTAGACAATGGATAAAGAAGGCGGAAAGTGGAAATATGTACATAAATTTAAAAATATTTTTTCTCTTTATTTTTAATCACTTTTAAACAAAATTTAAAGTTTAAAGAAAAATAATAACAATGAATTATGGGGAAGATAACATATATAGATTTCAAATATATAAGAATAACACCATGTTTGGGAGGTGGGAAATAGGAGCTGTTACATTATAGATAAAGTAGTATAATATTTTTTGAACTTAGACTGGCTAAGTCAAAGATATGTATTGCAAAATTTATAAAAGGGGTTGGCAAATTATACCTGTGAGTCAAATCTGGCCTGCTGCCTCACTTTGTAGTTAAAGTTTCATTGGAACATTTATGCATTCTTTTGCATGATGTCCATGAATGCTTTTCAGCTACAATGGCAAAGTTGAGCAGTATAACACAAACCTAAAATATTTACTACCTGACCCTTTATAGAAAAAGTTTACTATCCCTCATCTTGAGTAAATAATAATAAAATAATAATAATAATTAATAAAATTAAAGCAAAGATGTATAGCTAACAAACCAACAGTGGAGATAAAATAGTTTCATAATAAATACTCAGTTAATGCAGAAGAAGGTAGAAAAATAGTACAAAAAGGAAAAATAGCAGAGGCGGCAAGATGGTGATGGAGTAGGCGGACATAACAACTTCCATCTCCCAGAACCAAAGCAGATTACAACTTAATTTTAAAAACCATCATCTGGGAAAACCAACTTTGGACTAAACTAAGAGGATTCTTCAACCAAGGATCACTAAAGAAGCCACAATGAAACCGGTAGGAAAAGTGGAAATGCAGAGAGGGCTGCCCAGCTCCCTGGAGTGAACAGCAGCCTGGAGAGACTCACATGGCGAGAAGCGAGTATAGCAGAGAGGGGAGGGACCTGAGCCCCAGGAACAAAGCCCCAGCCTGCAGCCCCAGACCCTAGAAGAGGTGTATGGACAGTATTTAGCTGCAAAACAAGTCAGAATACTGTTTGTGAGAAAGAGACAGATTTTTCAGACCCAGGATTCTTCTTAAAGGGACCACGCAGAAAACCTCTTTCACAACCACTCACCCAGGGCTCCAGGGGACGGGAGAGAGGAGAGGACCAGAGTAGCAGGAAGAGAGTGTGATCTAGGAGGCATAGGGAGAAACACTTTGAGGGATAGCTACCCTAACCCCTGGGCTGAGTCACTCCCCAAATCTGAAGTGAATATTCCCCTGGAACCAGCAATACCAGCAAAGGGAAGCAGGACACCAGCCAAACAAGCTTTCCCGTGGCACTGAGAGCAAAGTCACTTAGAAGGAGGGAGACTACAGGAAAACAGTATTGAGTGCTAGGGTCTGAGGGGCAGTGCCCTCACCCACACTGCTGAGGGCTCATTGGAGGATGGGAGGCTGTGGAACACGAAAGCGTGGTCCCGTCAGTGGGGGGAGAAGCCAAGCAGGCCACGACTGAGGCCAGTGTGAGCTCAGTCTCTCCCAGCAAGGGTGGGGGAATGCATGAAAGCTGTCCAGCCCGGCTGTGGGCTGGCTTGCAATCCTGCCCACAGGGGAAGGCAAAAGCCCAGGAATGGGGCAGAAAACCGGGAACGAGTGTGGGCATGCAGCCCTTCCCATCCTGTGAGCTGAGGCATGCCCAACGCATGAGCCGGCTCTGCCCATGGGGGCAGGATGTAAGCCCAGGAAGAGGCAGAAACCCACCACCAAGCACAGATGCACAGCCCTGCCTGGCCCTCTGAGCCAAGGCTTGCAGCCTGACATGCAAGCCAGCTCTGCCTGTGGGGCAGGGCGAAAACCCAGGAGCAGGTAGAGACCCACAGTTGAGCAATGGTGCTCATCCCTGCCCTCTGTGCTGAGGCTTGCAGCCCTGGGCGTGGCGCGCAACCCCACCTGCAGGGACGAGGCAAAGGCCAAGGCCTGCCGAGGCTTGTAGACCAAAGCATGTAAACACAGCCCCTCCAGTGGAGAAGAGGCGGAAACTGAAACCACAGCTGCAGCGGCTGGTGCCGGCAATGCCCATACCCAAACGCCTGAGGCAGTGGCAGAGGGGGTGGCAGGCCTGCAGACAAACCATATCTAGGGAAAACAGAGGCCACGCCCATTGGACTCCAGTGGCCACACCCTTCTTATACACAAACAAAATGGGAAGGCAGAGAAATGCAACCCAAATGAATCAAGAGAAATCCCCAGAAAAGGACCTGAATGAGTCAGCTATAACCAAATTACCGATGTAGAGTTTAAAATATTGATTGTAAGGATGCTTAAAGATCTTAGAACAACAATAGATGGTCATTACAAACACCTAAATAAAGAGATAGCAAGTATAAAAAAGGACATTGGAATATTAAAAAAGAATCAGTTAGAAATGACAAATACAGTATTAGAAATGAAGACCACAATGGAAGGAATTAAAAGCAGGATGGATGAAGCTGAGGATTGAATCAGCGAGTTAGAGGACAAGATAAATGAAGGCATGGAAGCAGAGCAGAAAAAAGAAAAGAGACTCAAAAAGTCTGAGGAAACTCTAAGAAAGCTCTGTGACAACATGAAGAGAAATAACATCTGCATCATAGGGGTTCCTGAAGAAGAAGAAAAAGAACATGGGATAGAAACTGTGTTCAATCAAATCATAGCTGAAAAATTTCCTAAATTGAGGCAGGAAAAAGTCTCACAAGCTCAAGAAGCACAGAGAACTCCATTAAAGAGAAACCCAAAGAAACCTACACCAAGACACATCATAATTGAAATACCAAAGCTAAGTGATAAAGAAAAAATATTAAAAGCTGCTAGAGAAAAAAAGGTTAACACCTACAAAGAAGCCCCCATAAGGATGACAGCTGACTTCTCAACAGAAACACTTGAGGCCAGAAGGAAATGGCAAGAAATATTCAAAGCAATGCAGAACATGAGCCTACATCCAAGACTACTTTATCCAGCAAGGCTACCATTTAAAATTGAAGGAGAAATAAAAAGCTTCCCAGACACAAAAAAACCCAAGGAATTCATTACAACCAAACCAATGCTGCAAGAAATGTTAAGGGGCCTGTTGTAAACAGATCAAAGTGGGGAAAAAATAAAGCAAAAGAGGAATACAGCTTTAAAGAATAAAATGGCAATAAACAACTACATATCAATAATAACCTTAAATGTGAATGGATTATATGATCCAATCAAAAGACACAGGGTAGCAGCGTGGATAAGAAAACAGGACCTGTACATATGCTGTCTACAAGAGACACACTTTAAAACAAAAGACACACATAGACTGAAGGCAAAAGGATGGAAAAAAATATTTCATGAAAATGAAAAAAAGCTGGGGTAGCAATACTTATATCAGACAAAATGGACTTTAAAACAAAGGCTATAGTAAGAAATAAAAAAGGTCACTATATAATGATAAAGGGAGCAATCCAACAGGAAGATATAATCATTATAAATATCTACGCACCTAACATAAGAGCATATGTATTTAACATAAAGCAGACTTTGATGGATATAAAGGGTGAGATCAACAGCAATACTATAATAGTAGGGGATTTCAATACCCCACGAACATCACTAGATAGATCCTCAAGAAAGAAAATTAACAAAGAAACTGCAGACTTAAAGGACACACTAGATCAACTGGATTTAATAGATATCTTCAGAACCTTTCACCCTAAAGCAGCAGAATATACATTCTTTTCAAGTGCTCCTGGTACATTCTCTACGATAGACCACATGTTAGGGAAAAAAAGCAGTCTCAACAAATTTAAGAAGATTGAAATCATATCAAGCATTTTCTCTGATCACAATGGCATGAAATTAGAAATCAGCCACAACAGAAAAACCGAAAAATACTCAAACACTTGAAAACTAAATAGCATGTTATTAAATAATGAATGGGTTAACAATGAGATCAAAGAAGAAATAAAAAAATCCTAGAAATGAATGATAATGAGCATACAACAACTCAAAATTTATGGAACACAGAAAAAGCAGTCCTGCGAGGGAAGTTCATAGCATGATAGGCATACCTTAAAAAGATAGAAAAAGTTCAAATAAACAACTTAACCCCTCACCTAAAAGAATTAGAAAAAATCAGCAAGTAAAGCCCAGAGGTAGTAGAAGGAAGGAAATAATAAAGATCAGAGTGGAAATAAATGACATAGAGGCTAAAGAAACAATACAGAGTATCAATGAAACCAAGAGCTGGTTCTTTGAAAAAGTAAACAAGATCGATAAACCTTTAACCAGACTCACCAAGAAAAAAAGAGAGAGGACTCAAATAAATAAAATTAGAAATGAAAGTAGAGAAATAACAACTAACACAACAGAAATACAAAGGATTTTAAGAAATTACTATGAAGAACTGTATGCCAAAAAATTAGACAACCTAGATGAAATGAACAAATTCCTAGAAACATAATATTTTAAAAATCAATCTGGAAGATTCAGAAAACCTAAACAGACCAATTACAACAAATGAGATCAAAACAGTTATTAAAAAACTCCCAACAGACAAAAGCCCGGGGTCTTATGGCTTCACAAGTGAATTCTACCAAATATTCAAAGAAGAACTAACTCCTATCCTTCTCAAGCTATTTCAAAAAATTCAAGAGGAAGGAAGACTTCCAAACTTCTTTTATGAGGTGAGCATAATTCTGATTCCAAAACTAGGCAAAGACAACACAAAGAAAGAAAATTATAGGCCAATATCCCTGATGAATTTAGATGTAAAAATCCTCAACAAAATATTAGCAAACCAGATCCATCAATATATGAAAAAAATCATACATCATGACCAAGTGGGATTTATTCTGGGGAGGGAAGGCTGGTACAATATTCACAAATCAATTAATGTGATATCATCTCATAAACAAAAGGAAGGAGAAAAACCACATGATAATTTCAATAGGTGCAGAAAAAGCATTTGATAAAATCCAGCACCCATTCATGATCAAAACTTTCAGCAAAGTGGGAATACAAGGAACATACCTCAATGTGATAAAGGCCATCTATGACAAACCCACAGCCAACATCATACTCAATGGGTAAAAATTAAAATCAATCCCCGTAAGATCAGGAACAAGGCAGAGGTATCCCCTTTCACCACTCTTTTTTTTTTTTTTTTTTATGGATTAGGGTTTTGTGGGGGTTTTTTTTTTGTATTTTTCTGAAGCTGGAAATGGGAAGAGACAGTCAAACAGACTCCCGCATGTGCCCGACCGGGATCCACCCAGCACGCCCACCAGGGGCGACGCTCTGCCCACCAGGGGGCGATGCTCTGCCCCTCTGGGGCGTCCCTCTGCCGTGACCAGAGCCACTCTAGCGCCTGGGGGCAGAGGCCAAGGAGCCATCCCCAGCGCCCGGGCCATCTTTGCTCCAATGGAGCCTTGGCTGCGGGAGGGGAAGAGAGAGACAGAGAGGAAGGAGGGGGGGGTGGAGAAGCAAATGGGCGCTTCTCTTATGTGCCCTGGCCGGGAATCGAACCCAGGTCCCCCACACGCCAGGCCGACGCTCTACCGCTGAGCCAACCAGCCAGGGCTCACCACTCTTATTCAAGATAGTTCTGGAAGTCCTAGCCACAGCAATCAGACAACAAGAAAAAATAAAAGGCATCCAAATTGGAAAAGAAGAAGTAAAACTATCATTATTTGCAGATGATATGATATTGTATATAGAAAACCCTAAAGTCTCAGTCAAAAAACTACTGGACCTGATAAATGAATTCAACAAGGTGGCAGGATATAAAATTAATACTCAGAAATCAGAGGCATTTTTATACACCAACAATGAACTGTCAGAAAGAGAAATTAAGGAAGCAATCCCCTTCACTATTGCAACAAAAATAAAAATAACGTACCTAGGAAAAAATTTAACCAAGGAGATTAAATATTTATACTCAGAAAATTATAAAACATTGATAAAAGAAATCAAGGATGATACAAACAAGTGGAAGCATATACCATGCTCATGGTTAGGAAGAATAAACATCATTAAAATGTCTATATTACCCAAAGCAATTTATAAATTCAATGCAATATCAATTAAAATACCAATGAGTTACTTCAATGATATAGAAAACATACTCCAAAAATTTATATGGAACCAAAAAAGAACACGAATAGCCTCAGCAATCTTGAAAAAGAAGAATAAAGTGGGAGATATCACGCTTCCTGATACCAAGTTATACTACAAGGCCATTGTACTCAGAACAGCTTGGTACTGGCATATGAACAGTTATATGAATCACTGGAACAGAACAGAGAACCCAGAAACAAACCCACACCTTTATGGACAACTGATATTTGACAAAGGAAGTAAGAGCATACAATGGAGTAAAGACAGTCTCTTTAACAAATGGTGTGGGGAAAATTGAACAGCTACCAGCAAAAATGAAACTAGACCACCAACTTACACCATTCACAAAAATAAATTCAAAATGGATAAAAGACTTAAATGTAAGCTGTGAAACCATAAGCATCTTAGAAGAAAACATAGGAAGTAAGCTCTCCAACATTCTCGCAACAATGTATTTGCCTATTTATCTCCATGGGCAAGTGAAATAAAAGACAGGATAAACAAATGGGACTATATCAAACTAAAAAGCTTTTTGCATAGCTAAAGACAATAAGAACAGAATAAAAAGGCAAACTAAACAATGGGAGAACATATTCAACAATACATCTGATAAGGGGTAATAACCAAAATTTACAATGAACTTTTAAAACTCAACACCAGGATGACAAACAATCCAATCAAAAAATGGACAAAAGAAATGAATAGACACTTCTCCAAAGAGGACATACAGATGGCCAATATACATATGAAAAAATGTTCAACATTACTAATCATTAGAGAAATGCAAATTAAAACCACAATGAGATATCACCTCACACCAGTCAGAATGGCGCTCATCAACAAAACAACACAGAAGTGCTGGCGAGGATGTGGAGAAAAGGGAACCCTCCTGCACTGCTGGTGGGAATGCAGACTGGTGCAGCCACTGTGGAAAACAGTATGGAGATTACTCAAAAAATTAAAAATCAAACTGCCTTTTGACCTAGCTATCCCACTTTTAGGAATTTACCCCAAGAACATTGTAGCACTGTTTGAAAAGGAGAAATGCACCCCCATGTTTATGACAGCATTGTTCACAATAGCGAAGATCTGGAAACAGCCTAAGTGTCCAACAGTGGACAAGTGGATTAAAAAGCAGTGGTACATATATACAATAGAATACTATGGGGCCATGAAAAAGAAATCTTACCTTTTGCAACAACATGGATGAATCTGGAAACTATTATGTTAAGTGAAATAAGCCAGGCAGAAAAAGAAAATTATCATATGACCTCACTCATTTGAGGAATCCAATGAACAACGTGAACTGAGAAACGAAATTGAGACAGAGGAGAGATCAAAGGGACCAGAGGGAAAGAGAACAGAGGGAAAGGGGATGATAGGATGGGATAAACCTGAAAGGAAGGGGGGAGGGCTTAGTGGGAGGGGGGGCAAGGGAGATGTTGAAGGGAATTCGGGGGAGGAGGGTTGCATTCCGGGCAACACTAGAATCTATGTAAACATAAATTCAAATCAATAAAAAAATTTAAAAAAAGAATAAAGAAAAAAAGAAAAGAAAAATAGCAGAACAAATAGAAAACCTATAGCAGATTGTTGATAATTATATTAAATTTAGAATGTTTCAAACATTCTAATTAAGAAGCAGAGAGTATCAGATTGGCTACAAAAGCAAGATATAACCATATGTTCTTTATAAGAATCCCACTTTAACTATAAAGATATAGGTTAAAAGTAAAAGGTTGGAGAAAGATATAACATAAAAAGCTTGGATGAGTATAGACAAAGTAAACTTCAGAACAAACAATATTTATTACCCAGGATAGAGAAGGGTTACTAAGGACAAAGGAGCTTTCTCTTGCTCCCAACCTTCCATCATGTAAGGATACAGCAAGAAGACAACCATCTGCAAACCAGAAGTGAGTATTCATCAGACACTGAATCTGCTAGCAGCATTAATCTGGAACTTCCCAGCCTCCAGAACTGTGAAAATAAATGTTTATGCTTAAGTCACCCAGTCTGTGATAGGCTCTTTTTAATATTTATTGATTTTCGAGGAGAAAGGGAGGTGGAGAGAAACATAAATTTGTTGTTCTATTCATTTATGCATTATTGATTGATTCTTGCATGTGCCCTGACCAGAGATTGAATCCACAACCTTGGCATATTAGGATGACTCTCTAATCAACTGAGTTACCTGGCCATGATTTATGATAGTTTCTTTATAGCAGTCCCAGTGGACTAAGATACCAACTTAGCCTAATTTCCAATTATAAAAACTCCTAACAACAGCATAGTATATAATCTTATCAAATGTACATGGGGTATTCACAAAGACAGACAATATTCTGGGCTATAAAACAAGTTTTCAAAAATATAAAAGGTTTTAAGCATTTACTGAGTATTTTCTCTACAACAGTGACATTAAACTAGAAATCATATGGAAAATATTTCTGGAAAATTCATAAATAGTTAGAAATTAAACAACACATATGTAAATAATTCATGGCTCAAGAAACACCACAAGGGAAATTTGAAAATAATTTGATATGAATTGAAAAAATACAATATATCAAGTTCTGAGATTCATAACAAGTAGTATATATAACAATGTATAGCATTAAATGATTATATTCTTACAGAGAAAATATTGTAAAATCAATGATCAAAACTTCCACTTAAAGAAACTAGAAAAAAAGGAGCAACAGTAATTAACTTAAAGAAAAGGAAGTAAAAATAAAAACTATAGAAATCAATGAAATACAAAACTATGAAAGCAGTAGGGAAAAATAAATAAATCTAAAAGCTAGTTATTTGAGATCTATAATATTGATTAAAAACTCTAAACTGGCTGATTAGAAAAAAAGAAGACACAAATTATCACTATCAGGAATAAAAAAGGGAATATAACTACAGAGTCTGCAGATGTTAAAAGAATATAAGGCAATATTTTGAATAACTGTATGTTGATAAATTCTTCAATTTGATGAAATAGATGAAGTTTTTTGAAAGACACAATGTACCAAAATACATAACATGAGCTAAACAGCCCTACATTTATTTTTGAAACTAAAATCAGAGTGAAAATATCCCCTAAAAGAAAACCCTAGGTTCCGATAATTTCACTAATGAATTGTATCAGGTGTTTAAGGCAGAAATAATACCAATTCTACATAAACTCTTTTAGGAAACAAACGATACGGAGCTATTTCCCAATCCGATCTAGGAGGCTAACGTTAACCTGTTACCAAAACATACACAAAGCTATTACTAGAAATGACATTAAAGATATGTATCCTTTATGAACATAGATGTAAAAATTACTAACAAAACATTAATAATTTAAATTCAGCAACATACAAAAAGGCAATGAAAGGCATATGGAACAGATAGAGGTTAAACTTTCTTCATTAGCATATGACAAGAAGCTTCTATGTATAAAATTCTAACGTATCTTCAAAAACACTGCTTGAACTAATTAGTGAATTTAGTAAGGTTGTATGTTGACCAGAATAAAAGGTCAATATACAAAAAACAGGTGTGTTTTTATATAATAGCAATTGACTATTTGAAATTAAAATTTAAAAAGCAATACCATTTGCTATATAGCATGAAAACATAAAATATTTATGTTTTTAATATTAATAAACAAATATTTATGTTTATTATATATACGTATATCTAAAATAAAAAATGTCTATAAGAAATATACACTAAAAATGACAAAATATTATGTAATAAATGAAAAAAGACAAATAGAAAGATATACCATAGTGATGTATCAGCAATTGCTAAGATGTGAATTTTTTCCAAAAATTTCTAGTAGATGCTCAGTTTTCCTGCGAACCTAAAACTGCTCTAAAAATAAAGTCCATTAGTTAAAAAAAACAACAACAAAGCATACCGCTCATAATCCTGCCATTAATTACAAATATTTTTATTTTCTTCTAGTGGCCCTTGTGCGTATGCATACATTTCCGTATAGCTTTGATTATAGAAGGACGATCACTTAACCTTCTGCATTTTATTTTTATTTTTTTTAAAGATTTTATTTATTCATTTTAGAGAGGGAGGAGGGGGAGAGAGAGAGAGAGAGAGAGAGAAAGAGAGAGAGAGAGAGAGAAAGAAGAGGAGGGGGAGGAGCAGAAAGCATCAACTCCCATATGTGCCTTGACCAGGCAAGCCCAGGGTTTCGAACTGGCAACCTCAGGGTTCCAGGTTGACGCTTTATCCACTGCACCATCACAGTTCAGGCCGACCTTCTGCATTTTAACTTAACACAGGATAACATACCAATCTTTTAGCAGAAGCAAAGGTTTGAATTGCTTAAACAGTTTTGCACCCCAACTATTTATTAGTAAGATGCATTAGATATTAAAATTTAATGGAGAACCAAAGGGTAGGAAGTTAACGTTTATGGAACACTTACAAGGTACCAGGCCCTGTGCCAGGTGCTTTACACGTTTGCTTTTATTTAATCCTCTTAACAACCATATGAGGTAGGTGTTATTATCTCCATTTTAAAGAGAAACAAACTGTAATTTTAAAATAACTCAATTATCAGATTAACCAAAGATCATCCTTGGACAAGCTTAACTGTTACTGGTAATATGCCCAACCCAGATTTTCTTATGATAAGAAGAATAAGTCAGAATAATATTTACCAAAGTGTATCTTATGAAACCCCATCTTTATAGGAAGTTAAAAAGAAGATAGAAATAGAGAGAGAGAGAGAAAGAGATTGATAGTCAAAAACATAGTTGCAGATACATATAGATATTCTAAAAGTTTTGAGAAGCTCTAGGTGAAAATCAAAAAGCTTCTCTTCTATTGGACACCTTAGGGTTTCAATATGCTAATAATGCATGCTGTGAATTTTTTCTTTCTTTTTTTTTTTTTTTTTGTAACAAGAATATTGCAATACTAGTCCTATCCAACACGCTTTGGGAAATCCTGACCCATAACGTCATTCACAATTTATTCAATGGACTCGCTGGTTAATTTTAAGAATTTCCAGAATACATTCTATGACAGTGTCCATAAAAAATTCCAAGCTTCATCTTATTATTTATTTTATCAAATGAATAATATACCTTGGGGTTAAGCCATAAAATGATGTAGAAGCATAGAATTGTAAGCCTGGAAGAGATCACGAGAACTCAAATAGGCCACCTCCCAGGCTTCAGAAAGGACCACACGTAAGCCATCACGGACAGATGGGTATCTAGCTTGTTGTAAAAGACCTCCAGGGAAGAAAATTCCATAACCTCCCTGTAACTTATTCCAGATGCCCAGCTCTTCTGAGAAAATGATGAGCTCCTTGAAGTTCTTCTAGCCTATTGTGCATGTATTGAGGGGTTCGTCATCATGGTGGTATATTATATGCAGGTGTTTAGATTTAAAAAAGAGTACTGATGAAAATAAGATGAAAGTACCTGTGTCTAAAGATATGTAAGAGATATGGAAGATATAAATGGATGAATTTTCTATCTATCTAGAATACTCGAACTAAAAACGTCATTTCAGAATTATCTTGAACGCCTTCTATTTTCAGTTTCAGTTGGTCATCTTACCCTGTAACTTTCTCTTTGAAGTCTCTCTTCATTCAATCCCATCCTCTTTTTTTTCTTGCCAGCCATGGTTGGCACTCATTTTTGCTCCCTTGGATCTCTCAAATCACTCTTGACTAATTTCTCTGTCTCTAGACTCTAGACTCTGTTCTTTTCAGTTTGCCCTCACAGTGCTAAAACATTCGTTTTTAAAGTGCAGCTCTATCATGTCACTGCCCTGTCCAACCTGTTTGGTGACTTCCTATTGCCAACACTGTAACTGTGAACTCTGCACGCTGCCTCGGTTAGCTCCTTGTGATGTGGCCAGACTTCCCTCCCCTGTCTCATCTCTAGTCATTCTCTACCATACATTCCACCTGTCACTCAGAGTGAAATTCTTTCCTCACCCTATGGATTGTCATACATTCACACCTTCTGCCTGAAATTCCATTCTCTCCCCTCTTTGTCATGTTCTGAGTCATCTGTCTAGTCCTAGCTCCTCTGTGAAATCCACCTAAGTCTCTCTAGGCTAAACTAATTATTCTTTCACCTTTTTTTGACTTTCAATAACTTTTGCACCTACCTCACTCACATCAATTAGAAAGTTATGTCATGAAATGTGGTAGCTATTCAATCAATGGGTGACACGGCTGATACATGCCATGGCGATATATAATGAGCAGAGATTGAGAGAAGCGAGCATAGGGAAACCATAATGGCTGTCTGTCCAGCAAAGAAATGGTGGCCATGAGGATGGTGCTGAATGTGGGAGGGAGAGAAAAAACTAAATACAGACCTTTTCTCTGAGGAACGACAGGGCTCTGTCCGTAACCCAAAAAAGATAGACAGGCACAGGGCTGGGGCATATAGCAGCTCCTCAATGTCCTCTGGAACCAAGAAGACAGGACAAAGGACAGGCCACAGATACCAAAGCAAGAAATCTCCAGAGGAAGAACTCGCACCTTTTCCGCCATCCTCAGGACTAGTGATGAACACTGTCAAGGACAGGAACTTGGGGGTAGGGAAGGGGGAGTTGTCAACGTCACATCACAAGCACAGCTTTGCTGTTGTTTTCCATTACAGTTATTTGTATCTCTCTATGGTAAGAACACTATCTAACATTAACATTTCAGCTCTTCTCGGAGTTCTGGTTGGGAGAGGAGGGAGTATGCCAACTTGGCAACATTCTCTGAAGCTCATTATCTAGGGACATTCCGAATAAATTACAGTAATGAGTATGTTTAAGAGTATTGTTGAATTGGTGAATGAATACATGCACTAGAAATGCATGAACTTAGGAAATATCCATCTAAAAATGTCCCAAGGGTACACAGTTGATTTAACCACAGGGAAATAAAACCAATGCTTTAACCACAACTTACACATGTGAAACAAGTATTTTTTCCTTTAAAGTGTTTACCTTAAGGCAACTGCATACCTAGGAAAATCAGGGGTTTTTTTCTGTTTTATTGAACTCCTATTATGTGCTGGACCCTGCTATGGATGCTTCTCTAATCTTACAGTATTCATAGGAGGTAAGCTTTATCTCCATTTTATAAAATAGAAAACTAAACCATTTTCCTCCAAAAAGGCAACAGCCAGGTCTGATGGCAAATCCAGTGGTTGGTCAAAATACAATTTGAGACTAAGCTTGCGTTCTTTGTATTCTGTTATGTTGACTCAAAACATTTATCTGGAGATGTTTTTAGAACCCAGGGTAATTCATTTAATATCCTCAAAAGTAATGAATCTTTTTTACTTTCAGGATGCATTTGAGTTTTAAAAATAGCCAAAAAGACTTTTTGAATCAAGTGTGGTAAAAATGGTGGGAGGTTGGGGTACATTAATATGATTTGAGATCAAAAAGGAGGGTTGACTCTGGAGAAGATACACTGAGCACCTCATATAATTTTTAGTTGATGTAAAAGATAATTTAAAAGATCATTGATTTGGAAATTTCTAAACCACCACAGATCCTGAAAAAAGGGGGGGGGGGGCATTTGGTATAGGAACGCCCACTAGTGGGCGTTCCAGCTTTCATGATGGGAGGTAGCGGAGCAACCAAAGTATAAATAAAAAGATAGATTTAACTATAGTAAGTTGTTTTATAAAGATTTATTCTTCCAAACTTAGCGAAAAATCTAACATAAAGTACTTGGTAAGTAATTATTATTATATGCATTAACTTGCTGTAACTCTGCTTTATAAATTTTATAAAGTAAAATTACTTCCCTACTTTATAAATCACCATTACTGTGGAACCGGTGTTAGAAAATTTTACTACTAACAGAGATACAAAAGTGGGCGGTAGGTATAAAAAAGGTTGACTACCCATGTGTTAACATTTTAATTTTATATCAAATTCATAATCCCACCATTGACACTTAGGTTTGGAAGTCCTGTTATATAGGCTACTGATTTTTTTCCCCTCTCAAATTCTGTGTCAGCAAGGGGCAGAGCAAACCTTTGAACCCCAGCCTGTCAGACTTCAATTTTTTCCATTGTATGTCCTTGCTCCTAAGCACTTTGGGAAACGCTTCCAGAGCCAAGGCCCTGGCTAGGGAGCCTTCCTTCTGTGCTAAAACCTCCAGACAGGATGAAGAGACCTCATCTCCAGCCACTGAGCAGACTGTAACTATCAGGACATCCTCTATTTTTATATTGAGCAGAAATTCATCTCCATGTATTAGGCATTTCAAGATTTTGAGATATGATCACAATATGAGCACAAAGAAAGTTAATTTAGACATATTCTGAAGAGACATTTCTCAAACCAAACTAAAGCTCCCAAGCAGATAAACCTGATTGCCCCTTGCCAGGCGGGTGTTTTTTTTTAGCTGTCACCCAACTCAATTTTCAGCATAGACTCAAAGGAAAAGCCCCGAAATACTTCTCTAAGTTTTCCATATTTAGCACAACACCACACAAAATTGCTAAATACCATATAACCACACTTACCATCCTGGGGCCTATAAATTCAGAATTCAGACACTTGATTATAAGCCACAGAATGACTCTGTTTAAGAAATTGTATGTGGTGTTGTAAGAAAACTGCCCCTATTTGGATGTTCTTCTGGTTATTAAGTTAGTAATGTGGGCTTTTTTTCCTTTCTCTTCTTTCTCCATCCTTCTTCCATGGCTGTCATCTCCAATTTCTGGGACAATTGTAGGAGGATTGAGGGTGTAGGCAGGGAGCATTTTCTGCTATAATTATTGTCCCAAAGAAAAATAAGCACATATGTCTTTGGCTTCTGAGTAAATTTCCGTAGTACCACAGGAGACAATCACCAATTTTTAGAAAGGCAAAGGTGTGACAGAAAATTCACGCTCCTCTCCGAGGCACTCAGGCATTGCTGAAATGTCATATTTTTTGTTTTGTTTTTTAATTTAGCCATGAGGTCCCCTTCCTGCTCAGGATTTACAAGCTATCCTCATTGTTTCATACCTTTACACCAACATCTTATCAGACCCATGGAAGCACAGTAAAGTCTAAATGAGGGGAATCACACCGTATATTTTTACATTTTTATAGAGATCAAGCTATAAACTAATCCACAGGAAGGCACTCACCCCCACAGGGAGATATCTCAGAAACACCTAGTAGTCAGTCACTTACCCTCCAAGTTGGGCTTTATGAAAGCCACTATTTTGGAAAGACTTATTTAAATAGATTAGAAAATGATAAAAAATATTTAAATGCTTAAATGTTCTTTATGAATAGAATTTTTCATTTTTGAATATAAATCCCTCATTTTATCCCTCTAGGACAGCAAATGCTTCTTATAGCTTCGGAAGCCAGGACACTGCACCAAGAATTCTTCCACAATTTTAAAATCTCCTCCTGAGGCTTCACTGTGTTCCAGAGATAGTCTAAGTTATTTGCTTGGTGACAGATTTAGTAAGTAGATATTGCTCCGGCCACTCACAAAGACAACTGCATGTGAGAATAGTTATTATGTGAGAGACAGGATTGCAGCCTGTTCTCTTAAACATCACGCTGGAAAGTCTTTCTAAACTGAATGAGACAAGAACTTCTATATCAGTCTGAGTTTCTGGATGTAAGCAACAGAGACTGATTCTGACCGATTTCAGAAAAGAACAGCTAATGGGGAGCTCACAGAAAGTCTTGGTGTGCTGGAAATCCAGGCCCAGAGGCTCTGTGGTCACAGTCAATACCACAATTTTAAAATCTCCTCCTGAGGCTTCACTGTTTTCCAGAGATAGTCTAAGTTATTTGCTTGGTGACAGATTTAATTATTGTCCCAAAGAAAAATAAGCACATATGTCTTTGGCTTCTGAGTAAATTTCCGTAGTACCACAGGAGACAATCACCAATTTTTAGAAAGGCAAAGGTGTGACAGAAAATTCACTATCCTCTCTGAGGCACTTAGGCATTGCTGAAATGTCATATTTTTTGTTTTTTTTTTTAAATTTAGCCATGAGGTCCCTTTCTGTGGTCACGATCAATACCAAAGTTGCACTGCTTAGTGGGTTCAAGAGGGCTGGCCCTGGCTGGAGAGGCTATCACTGAGCCCTACACATGAACTTAAGCTGAAATGACCCCAGATACTGGGCACTGTTGATGGCACTGCCGGTCCGCTGCTCCAAGAACTTGATCTCATAGCAATGGCCTCCACTGCCAGGAATTCACTTATTTCCTTGCAAATAGGTGAATTTGATTGGTGGAACTTAGGTCGGTCATAGGCCCACACACTAGCTGTAAAGGGGACTGGGAAAGTGAGTTTGGGGCATCTTTAGCTTCTGTGATGAAAGATCTCTGTAACTCCCACCAAAACCCATAAGGAGATAATTGCCCATTAGAAATGAGGGGTAGATGCTTGGCAGTCAGAGGGGTAACAGATGCCTGCTACACCCGAGAACTAAGTGGAGAGTTTCTCTAGCACCACACAGTTTACTCCTTGTCCATATGAGTATAAGACTCTCCTTACCCTGGTCCTGTGATTCTCAGGTTGTCAGTATGTATAGAAGGGCTTTGTGGTTCACCAGAGTGTTCTGTGAACCTTCAATGGTGTCAGCAGAGATCCTGAGTCATGCCTGACTACTATTTAAAGAAAAAAAAAAAAACCAGAAGGAAAATTTAAGTATTTTTGAAAGATCGGTGCTGATGAATCAATGCTCTGTGGATTGAAGCTAGAGAACATTGTGTCCAGAGTAACTGCATTTTAGAGGAAAAATAAAAGAAGAGCTTCTGTAAACTTGTAATTAACCTTCTGGCATGCCCATGGTAAATGCCAACAGTAGGGATGTCAGCTTCCAGATTGGGCCAATTTTTTGACCGGATCCATTTTATTTTCACCAGAACTCATCTCCCAGAGGCCAGTCCTCCACTATGAAAGGGAAAGATGAGAAATATCTCTATTAGAGGAAAAATAATAAATCTTGCCTGTCATGGACATCTGTTGTATTTCTCTGCTCAGCTTTTATTTTCTCTTCTTTTATTAACAGTATCATAATGTTCTTTTAGGAATGATCCTAACCTTCTTGTTCTAGGGCTTTTACAGTGGCCCATGAACACCTGTATACAGTGATTGATCCAGGGAAGGGCATGTGATGCAAAACACCCCGATCAGAACATTCCAACTCTCTTTTTGGAACCACTGGAAAAGAGAAATTCTGTCTCCTGAAATTCCTGAACTGGTAGGTTGTACCTGAATCTTCAGATGGACATCTTCCACTAACGGGGGAGCCTGTCTGAGAATGCAGCCAACAGAGAAATTCAAATTGATATTTAAAGAGATATTGAATACCTACAACATCATTTTAACACCTAGGTTGAGCCAAGCACAAAGCCAGTGAGTGTCCTTGGACCTTTCGATTACCGAAACTTGTAAGCTTCTTCCTACCCTTAAGTCAGTGTGAGCTGAGTCTCCCCTCACATGCAGCCAAAGAATCCTGAACAATTAATTGACTCGGTTTACTAATTTATGAAGTTCTGGGCTGCCTTGGTTGAAGAAGCTCAATAACTAGGTGTCTTGATGCTGCAAAATAGGCTCCTAGTTTGGGTAAAGAATGGGTTTAAATTCCCGCCCCCAACACTGAGAGTCTACGATGGTATGAATAAACACAAATGAGAAGCACTTGTTGAAATACATTAGATGCTATCTCAGAAAAAGATAATGATGGGATTGCCATTTAGCACAACAAAAAAAAATTACCCAAATTGGGTTAGGAACTATTTTAAGTTCCATTTAACTTCTCGTGGTAATGCTTTTTATAAGTACTTTGTAATTTCTAAGTTTGTGAGGCTTAAATAATTATGTAATTACTTTGCAACGACCACAGAGCTCCATTTGGATTTGGTAGCTACTTTAAGCCATGTGAAGTTTTTCATTATAAATTATATTATGTTTAGTACATAATTTATAGCTTGCATGAAAAGAATAACCATATCATGCCACTATTCCGTAATAGTGTAGCAATTACTCCCATATTGTGGTAACTGCTGGTGGAATAGCTATTTCTTTTGCAATTACAGAAATGATAACATCAAATCCAACAATTTCCTGATGATAACATTTATGGTGATAAATTCAATGGTAATTCAGTTGCTTCTTCTTGGCCATTCTAACTGAGCAAGAAAATAAATGGAGTAAAATCTTTTCCTGCCACTTAATATTAGATGATAGTTAGCAAGTATACACTATAGGAACTGCAGCTTGGAAATAGATCATGTGTAATGAGATCAAAGTATATTATTTGCCTCCATTTATACTCTAGCTACAAATAGGCCTTGATCAGCTACAACAGTTCAAGATCAAGCAATCATGCAGGAAAGTTACATTTTATTGTAACATAAACCCAGTTGACAAAGTCCCCTGAAAGATGTGGTGTGAGAGATAGGCTTCCGTATGGCCTGGAAGAAAAGTGAAAGGCACAGGATATGAAATTAGAAACTTGAGTTAAAGTCTGAGTTTGCTACTTCCTAACTAGGTGATCTTACCCACTGTGTAATCTCTCCGAGTTTATTTCTTTTGCTGTAGGTTTGGTCCATGAATACTTATCTCATAGGTTTGTTGCAAAACCAAATGACAGAATGCATTTGAAAGGGTTGTGTCAAATACTAATACATATGAGATATTTTTAAAGAAGAAAGTTTTTTCTTCTGATTCTGTTTTCTTCGTTTGAATTAAAATACCATTCTTTCACATACACTTTTATAATGAAAAATAAAGAAAAATAGTGCCTACTATGTGCAATATGTTACATGCATGCAAAGAATTCATCCCAGCATTGCCTACCTTTTTATACAATCTGGACTTTCCCCAAGGATTGCTATGTATTCATTTTCCTCTAAAAGATGTAATGCTTGAGGGCTTTTGATTTTTCTTTATTAGTGAGAAGTACAAATTTTCTTAGGCAGTCAGAAAAACATGTAAACAAAAGACATTTCTTCACCTAAGGGTTTGGTTATGAGATACAATGCCACTCCCCAGTTAGTTTCTAAAAATATAAATATCTAAGTCTTATCTGGAGGATATTATTATGATGTTTTAAGGGTTGCTAGAGTTAAGTATTAGAAAATTATTTTTAAAACATAGCCAGGTATTTAATCTTAGATAGGTAATTTCAGTTAGCTGATATTTTTTCAGGTCATTAGATAGTAACTCTACTACTTGTTAAGTTTAATTGGTTTAATATAAAGTGTGACGTGCACATACTTTTGTCTTGGAGTTAAAAGAGCCCTGTATGTTATTCTAAACTAGAAAGGGGGATTTTAAAAGGATATAAAAGACTTCGATGGAGCTTTGAACTTTTGTTATATATAAATGTCTGTATTGATACCATGAGCATTCATAATTGTAGCAGTGGTTTTTGTGGGTTCTTTAGAGGTGAATAAGGAATAAAGAATCAACTCATCTTCCCTTAAGGATTAAAGAAAAGAGCAACATCTTTCCAAGCTGAGCTCTTTCCCTACCAGCATTTAATATTGGAGGAGTTCCCCGCCAGAGGCCAGAGGTTCCAGTGCCTTTGAATATGACTGGGCCAGGGATGTCTTTTTGTTTGTGCTAAACATTGAAAAGCTGAGCACTGTTGCATTGAAGAGGTAATGTACTATGTGGTATTCCCAACTTCCTGATGACTCAGTCAGGTTTTTTATTTTCAGTTTTCTTGTCGATGACATTTCTGTATTGTTTTTTCTGAGGCTGCCCTAGCAAAGACCACAGGCTGGGTGGCTTCAACAACAGAAATCTATTGTCTCACAGTTGTGAAGGTTAGAAGTCTGAAATACAGGTAATGGCAAGGCACAACTCTCATCTTCTTATAATACCCTTTTAGAATTGAGACTGCTCTATTCTGAGTAAATTGTTCAGCACTGGAGTCAGAGTATACACAACTAGAAATAAGAGTATCGCCTTATTGCTTGAGGTCCAATGGAAGTTTTCCAACTATTTTTAACCCCTACAGATACAATGTAATTATTTAATGGTCAGTGTTACTGTTAGTATTTAATAGATCTCTGTTTATTCTCTCTATACAGATAAGACAATGTCAGAAATGCACAAACAAAACTATACCATATCCCAAAGCTCATGACTGCCCCTCAAAAGTTGGAATTATTGCTACATTATTGGTTGAAAATATCAGTTTACAAACTCAAATATGCAGAAAATAAAGTTTTTTTTATTGTTTTCTATTTTAAATCCAAATTCTGTCAGGGTAACCAATACAGGGTTTCATCTGATTTTCTCCAAGTTACACCCAGGTAAGGATCTTAAATGTCAGAGATGATCCAGATGATCCTCAATGTCATCTGTCCCTGCAGAGAGCCATGGAGGTGTCCTTTCCTCCTTATGGTTTTCCCAGGCTATGGCAGACGTATCCTCCTAGGTCCACCAGCTCTCTCTGTGTATCCAATGCTGCTCCTGGGAAGATGGGAAACAGTCTGATGCTTCTCTCACAATGGGTCACAGATATTGAGGGTGCTGGCCACTTTGCTGGATTCTGGCTGTCTTTGGCCTCCCTCCCAAAATGAGGCTCCAGCCCCTCTCCTCCTAGATTCTATACACCTCTTTGCAGATTTTTACCACCTCCTCAGGGCTTGCTGGCAAGATACAGGCTCTACACTACACTATCTACACTTTCATTACTTCTTCATTGCTCTCCTCTCTCGCAAGCTCGAACACCTATGCAGGTGTGCGGGAGTGTGTGTGCGCAGATGTGCAAACTTCACTCTGCACGTTTTCTTAGGAATCATATATGTAATGACTTATTTCAGTTTCTCTAAAAGCCTAAGTAATTGAGAAATAAAAGTAAAAAATAGTCTCCTTTGTCATATTGATCCCCTGAGGCAATAAACACCAAATAAACTTTTTTTTTATGTGGGGAAAGACAAGAGCAAAAATAAAATGCTTAAAAAAAGTCTAATATTTAAAATATATTATGAATTATATTATGAATCAATATCTTGATTTTCTTTTTGTCCTCCTTTATCTGATTTCTTCCCAGCACTACAACTCAACAAATTATGGAATCTTGGGAAGGTTACTTGTCTGCCCCTCAGTTTCTGCATTGAAAAATGGGTAGAGCAACAGTGGGTTATAGAAAGGATTAAGTGCAAAAAAAAATAGGTAAAATGGTTAGAACACTGGCGCTTAGTACTCACTCAATATTAACTACTAGAATAATTATTATTATTTGCAAAATAATTAAGTGGCATATATATGGTCAAATCATCTTTGATAAAGGAGTCAAAAACACAGAATAGAGGGGAAAAAAGCCTCTTCAATAAATGGTGCTGGGAAAACTGGAGAGCCAAGTGTAAAAGAATGAAACTCAACTACAGTTTGTCTCCTTATACTAAAATTAATTCAAAATGGATCAAAGACCTAAATATAAGATATGAAACAATAAATTACATAGAAGAAAACATAGGTACTAAAGTCATGGACCTTGGCCATAAAAACATTTTATGAATTTGACTCCAAAGGCAAGAGTAGTGAAGGCAAAGATAAATGAATGGGACTACATCAGACTAAGAAGCTTTTGCACAGCAAGAGAAACTGACAACAAAACAGACAGACAACTAAATAGGAGATGATATTTTCAAACAACAGTTGAGATAAGGAGCTAATATCCAAAATATACAAAGAACTCACAAAACTCAACAACAAACAAGCAAACAATCCAACAAAAAAGTGGGAAGAGGACATGGACACTTCTCCCAAGAAGAAATACAAATGACCAATAGATATATGAAAAGATGCTCATCTTCACTAGCTATTAGAGAAATGCAAATCAAAACTACAATGAGATAACACCTCACACCTGTTAGATTAGCTTGTATCAACAAGATAGATAATAACAAGTGTTGGAGAGGCTGTGGAGAAAAAGGAACCCTCATTCACTATTGGTGAGAATGTAAAGTAGTACAACCATTATGGAAGAAAGTATGGTGGTTCCTCAAAAAATTAATAATAGAACTACCATATGACCCAGCAATTCTTCTACTGGGTGTATACCCCCAAAACTCAAAAACATTGGTATGTAAAGACACATGCAGCCCCATGTTCATTGCCGCATTGTTCATGGTGGGCAAGACATGGAAACAACCAAAAAGCCCTTCAATAGATGCCTGTATAAAGAAGATATGGTACATATGTACTATAGAATACTACTCAGCCATAAGAAATGATGACATAGGGTCATTTACAACAATGTGGATGGAACTTGATAACATTATACTGAGTGTAATAAGTAAATCAGAGAAAACTAAGAGCTGTATGATTCCATACATAGGTTGGATACAAAATTGAGACTCATGGACATAGATAAGAGTGCAGTGGTTACCAGGGTGAGGGGAAGGGAGGAGAGAGAAGGATGGTGGGAGGGGAGGGGTATAAAGAAAATCAAATAAAAGGTGACAGAGGACAATTTGACTTTGGGTGATGGGTATAGAACATAATCAAATGTCAAAATGATCTAAAGATGTTTTCTCTGAATCTATGCACTCTAGTTGATCAGTGTCACCCTGTTAAAATTGTCAAAACAAAATTTAATAAAAAAATAATTAAATGGCTAAAGTAGAAGAAGGAAGTCTGTGGTGAAGCTCATAATCTGAGGTCTGACCAAGCTATCAGACAACTCCTAGCCCAGCTCCGTCATTAAAAATGCAGAAAGGAAAAGTGAGAGCACTGACTTGCCTAAGAAAATCTTGTTGCTAGGGGAGGACTAGAATCTAGAACCCAGCCCTCCTGATTCCCAGTGAATCCCATCTATATGTATATATGTGTCTATGGCAGAAAGAGCACTTAAATGCTACCCACATATTCTTTCCACATAACTAAGGGCAGAAGGTAATTTTCTTAGCTTCTAACAAAAGCAGTTGCCATTCAGTCAGGCCTATTCAGTCAGGGACCGTGCTGAGTTGCTGTGCTCCTACCGTCCTGGCATGTCAGATAGCCTCCACATGTTCTGCCCCAGATGAAGGAAGTGCGTCTGATAATACTTTCCTGTGTGTCCTTGAGCATGGCGTTCACCCTCTCTGGTTCTCAACTTCTTTTACCGCAGGAGTTGAACTAGCGTTTCCCCAGTTATATCCCACATAGCTCCTGCTTCAGAACCAAAGCAGACTCCAAGAGGTGGCATCACTGAGGGGGGCCTGGGACTCCGCATTGCCACCAAGTTTCCTAAGTGATTCTAAAGCTCTTAGCGGTTTGGAAGTGACTGACCCAGAGGGTTTGTAAGAGTTTTCTCCACCCTAACATGCTTGAGTCTAAGTTAAAGTCCCAAACCTCACAGCCTGCCTACATCTTAGTTTTAAGTAGTGCTGCCCTTGTACCCTTGATACAAAATAAGATGCATATTTATTTCTGTAATGTATTCAAAATGCCTTTTCACCCTAAATGTCTTTAACCTCCCAATGGTCATTTAATTCAAATTTTACATGTAAATGTGAAAATATCTTTAGTTAGCATAAATCACTGCGTTGCTTTTCTAATTTTTATAACATCATCCTTGGGGGACCCAGTCATACAGACTGTGTTACAGGTACTGCACTGTTCTAACAAGGTCCTGCGGATATTTTTAGTAATGTATCCCTGGACGGCCTCTTATACATGCCTGGCTCTCTCCCGTCCCCTGGGAAGCGCCCGTGGAGACGAGACTCCTGAGCTTTGGACATTCCAGAGTGTAGGAATCCATCTGACAATTAAAGCTTTACTTTTAGTCCGTTTTAGCTTAGAAAGATGGCTGATATTTTCTGACACAAGGTTTCCTCTCACAAGGACAAAGGGCAAGCTAATTTTTCTCTCTATTCAAATGTTGATCCAGATTCCAGAGACAAGGCATGGTACACACTAGAGCACACACCTGCACATTGGGAAAATTGCCCTGGGACCATTCATTTCAATGCCAAGTGGCCAGACCTTGGTTCCAGTCTCCTCTGGAAAAACTGAGGCATAATTGATTACATACCAATCTTGGAAAGCAAATATTTGACTTGAGAGATTTGATTTTGACCTTAGTATCATTTCTTTGAAAAAAAAATAAAAATAAAACATTTGCTGCAAATGAAGACCTGCTGCTTATAGTATAGGAAATGGTGCTCTTCAGTGAAGATATATGTCTTTGGAAGCATTTTCACATTAGGTATGAACTGGTTAGGTTTTTGAGTCTGTACTGAAAATACGTTTTAGGATTCATTTTTAATCACATTTCCCCTTAACATAGGGAAATGTTAACTTGCTAGAGCATCACTAATGTTTTGACATATTTTTTCTGTGATCTGAAGCCAGAAATATTTCTGATTTGTGGACCATTATTGGGTACTACACTCTCTTACCTTAAGAATGGTTGCTGTATGGGTTCATTCAAGTGATTACAGTTTGGAGGGGCACCCAGAAAACCAGTTAGAAGGTGACGGAAAACAATTGGACTTTGGGTGATGGGAATGCAGCATAATCAAATGTCAAAATAACCTGGAGATGTTTTCTCTGAACATATATGTACCCTGATTTATCAATGTCACCCCATTAAAATTAATTAAAAAATAAATCTAATTACTGACTTAATCAAATATTGCCTTTGTTTTAGAAATAAGCCTGATATAAGTTGTTATATAGTCAATGGATGAGATGTCTAAAGTAATCAGTTTCACATTCAGGTAAATGTAATATTCCTTCAAAACTATGAAATCTTGGGCTATTGAAAAATTATCTAAAATTAAGGAGTTACTCTCTTTCATTAGAAAAGAATGCTCTCTTTGTCACTTCCTTTTCTGCATGTACAATAGTATTGCCTGTTTAGGATGAGGGGACAAAGTGAATGGAGAGCACCAAGATGTCTCTAAGCAAGGCCCAGTGAGCCTGCCCACTTTGAGCTGTTCTGGACAAATAGCTGGTGTTTTCCTCATATGTGCTGACATAAATAAAAAATTGTAGTTATTTCTTGTTGGCACTTAAAGACTTTTAAAAGAGTCTAGCCAAGAATACAGATGAAAAGTAACAAACACAAGAACTATCCTTGTCAAGGGCTCTGTGATTTTTTGCCAGAGAGCCTAGGTGAGCTTTTCTTTTCATTTGGTTAATCTCCTTAAATTGGCGAGTCATTCCCCAAAGCCATTAAGTATTCCAAAATATCCAATTTGCCTTTTTTTATTATGAAATATATAACCATATAATTAATGAGCCTCTTAATTCTATGTTGTGTGTTGACTTAGTCAGCAATGAAACATTACACTGTGGTAGAATTAGATCATTGGGTTCTTTCCAATAACTGAAACATTAGATTTCTAGAAAATTTGCTGTAGCATGTCCAAGCCAATTCAAGATTAGATAGCTCACCATGCAAATTACCCATCTGTGTAATGTGAAACTATCCTTAAATCTTCTTATCTCTTTCAACATCAGCAACTCCCCCTTTTCTTAACTATTCATCAACCAGTTCTACGGAAGGTATCGTGGAAGTAGTCTCTTTTAAAAAAATAAGTGTGGAATAAATTCCTCATGAAAACTAAGTTTTATCAGCTTGGTATTCTAATTCCCCTTGAAAAGTCGACTCAGAGATGTTCACTTTACCTTGTGTGTCTCTGTGTGTGGGTTGAGCAGGTTAAATTAGGCTCTAGACTTCAAAAAGATTAACCATCAAATCTCCACATTACACAAATACATTACAAGTACTATTTCATGAGGACAATAGTAAACTATTATGGCACCTATTAAAACCTTAAAATACTTAGAAGAAGTTAGAGATAGATTAGCAAATTGTGTCTTCTAAATTTTTAAAATTAATTGTTTGCTTCCGCCATCATTCTGCAATTTAAATCTGTAACATTTTTGTAATTGCCAGTGCTCTTTCAAATACTTTGGAAAAGTTTACGTAAAAAAAAAATTCTTTTACTACTCAATCTATATTGTACAAAAACAGAAAATTATACACTGAAGTACGTAAGAACTCATAAAAGGAAAATTGAACCTATTTTATATGTTCATTTTATGTGCTTATAAATACATTTAATTTTAAGATACATTTCTGAAGGGTTCATGAACCTTTTGAAACTTTTCAAGAGAATTTAGAATAAGAATGTAGCCAAGAAAAAAAAGATTTATATTCTTGTCTGCATACAAATTAAGTCTTCTATATGTTAAAAAGCACCATGTAAACCAAAATAAACAAGTGAGACACTTGAAAAAAATATCAAATGCAATGTGTCAAACACAAGCAGGACATCCTACTCTTAGAAATACATTAAAGATTAACATCCTCAATGACAATATAAGTAAATGAAAAGAAAATCCTCAAATGTGAATAGACATTAAAAGTATGTACGTTATATAAGTGTAGAAAAAAACTTTAGAAGTCTGAACTGTCATAGAAAGACGAGGTGTATTGTCTTAGTTATGTTGAGGGGACTAGGAAAAGGTGACTTGAAGCATCATGGAATTTGAAATCTACAGAGAGGAGTAAGTCCTTTCCTTTGGGTTCTTGGAAACCTTTTATCCACCAGGGAGGATGCTTTTTTTGTTTGTTTGTTTTTGTTTTGTTTAATACAGATACTAAATTGTTTCAGCACCCTGCGTTGAAAATATCATCCTTTCTTTATTTAATTTCTTTTACATCTTTGTCAAAATTCAATTGTTCTTCCACATTAGTCTGTTTCTGTAATCTCAATTTTGTTTCATTGATCTCTGGGCATATCTATTGCCAATATATTTAATTAATTTTTAGTAAGTCTTGGAAGTCCTCCAACTTTGTTCTTCTTTTTCATAATTGGCTATTTTAGATTCTTACATTTTAGAATCAGCTTGTCAGCCCCCTCCCCCCAAAAAAAATTCTACTGAGATTTTGAGTGGGATAATATTGAAACTATAGAGCAATTTAGAAAGAAGAATTGATATATAAATGTATTAATAATATCAAACCTTCCAATCCATCAATGTTTATTCCTTCTTTTATTTAAGTCTTTCTTTTATTAGTGTTTTTTTATATAGTTTTCTGCATATAGATCTTGCAAATGTTTTGTTAGATTTATACCTAAGTACTATGTTTTGGGTGCTATTTTAGATTATACTACATTTAAATGTTTGAGGTTCAAGATTAATTAAATAGAGAAAGTAAAATCTTTTCAACAAATAGCACTGTAATATTTGTACCTTCATGTGCAAAAATAACAAATTTCAACCCATACTTTGCAACCCATATCATGAACCTCAACCCATATCTAAAAAAATGATCTCTTAAGTGAATCCAATATAAAACGTGAAACTTTAAGAAAACTTCTGTAAGAAAATATTGGTTAAAAGTTTGTGCACTTTGACTATGCAAAGATTTCTTAGAGATAACACAAAATAAATAATAACTAAAAGAAAAATTTTAATAAATTAGACTCCATCAAAAGTATAAATTTATGCCCTTTGGAAGACACTCTTAAGACAATAAAAAGTCAACTCTATAAACCATTTTTAAAACTCAAAACTGATAAAGTACTTGTATCCCAAATACATACAGAACTCTCAAAACTCAAGAAACCAAACTCAATGAAAAAATGGGCAAAAGATTTTAATTGACCCATTATAAAGATATATAAATAATAAACAGACATGAAAAGATGATCAACATTATAAGTCACTAGTAAAATACAAATTAAAACCAAATGAGATGTCACTATATGCCCATAAAAATCCCTGACAATACTAAGGTTTGGTGTAAATGTGGAGCCACTGGAACTCTCATACATTACTGGTGGGAATGTAAAGAGATATAGCCACTTTGCAAATCAATTTGATGTTAAGTGTATACTTACAATATAAACCAACAAGTCCACTGTAAATATTTACCCAAGTGGAATGAAAACCTCTATTCACACAAATGTCTGTAGAATCTTTATTCATAATCACTCAAAACTATAAACAACACAAACATCCTTCACCTGGGCAATAGATAAACTTACTGTGGTACATCTCTGTACAATAGAATACTACTCAGTAACAAAAGCAGATGAACTACTGATACATGCAACAACATTGATGAATCTCAAAGGCATGATGCTAAATGAATGAAGCCAGACTCAAAGACTATACATATATTCTATAATTTCATTTATATGGCATCCAAAGCTATAAGGTCTGAGTACAGAAGAGAATTGGCAAATTCTGGGGCAGAAGGTACATTTGACAAAGCAGTGTGAGAGGAAATTTTGGGAGTGATGTGATTCTTTAACATCTTTATGTGGTGGTAACA
This sequence comes from Saccopteryx leptura, assembly GCF_036850995.1. NCBI lineage: Eukaryota > Metazoa > Chordata > Mammalia > Chiroptera > Emballonuridae > Saccopteryx > Saccopteryx leptura. Next base: position 45,937,461 of record NC_089508.1, on the reverse strand, counting down.
AAGCTATATAAACTGTATATTAGAAAGGGTGAATTTTACTGTATATAAATCACACCCTAATTTTAAAAAATATTATTCTAAAGAATTCTCCCAAACCAGTTTAGAACCTTATGTTTGATTCTACTGTTGATTCTAATCCTTTACATTAGAAACCAGCAAGTCACTTGTAGATTGCAAAATAGGGGATATTTTTGTGGGAAATAGAAGATGAAGTCTGTACTACCTCGATAGAATAATATGTTTATAATTTAAAAATCAAACAAGCAAAGAATATAAAACTCTGTGGTATATTTCATGTTCATAGAAGACTTAATATTTTCTAAATGCCCATATGCCAAGGGATTTACAAATTTAACACAATCCCTATACAATTCCAATGGCATTTTTCACAGAAATAGAACAAACAATCCTAAAATTTGTATGGAACCACAAAAAACCCAAATATCTAAAACCAAAAAAGAACAATGCAAGAGGCATCACAATTCTTCATTTAAAACTATATTTCAAAGCTATAGTAATCAAAACAGTGTGGTATTTGCAAAAAAAAAAAAAAAAAGACACAATAATCAACAGACAAGAGTAGAGAGTTGAGAAATAAATGCATGCATATATGGTCAATTATTTTTCGGCAAAGGAGCCAGGAATATACAACAGGAAAAAGTTATTTTTTTTTCAATAAATGGTACTGGGGAAAAAAGAAAAGAAATGTAAACCACATATCTAATAGTGGTTAATATCCAAAGTATACAAGGAACTCAAAAAGCTTAATATAATATTAAAAATAACAACAACAACTCAATAATAAAATGGACAAAGGACCTGAACAGACATTGTCTTCAAAGAAGAAATACTGATGGTCATTAGATACATGAAAAGGTGCTCAACATGCCTAATTTTCATGAAAGTACAAATCAAAACTGCAATGAGCTAACACCTCATACCAGCAAGGATGTGGAATATCAAAAAGCAAGAGATAACTAAAGATGGTGAGAGTGTAGAGAAAAGGGAACCTTTGTGCACTGTTGGTGGGAATGTAAACTAGTACAGCCACTATGGAAAACAGTATGAAGATTCCTCAAGAAATTAAAATATAGGACTACCATTCACTAGCAATTCCACTTCTGAATTACACTGAAAGGAGATGAAATCGCAATCTCAGAGAGATATCTATTTTCCCATATTCATTACAGCATTACTCACAATTGCCAAGGTATGGAAACAATAAATATATATATTAAAGTAGGGAAACGTTAAATATAATATGATTTTATATGTTAATTATACCTCAATAAAGCTTAACAATTAAAATTAAAGATGCAAAAAATTAATTAAATAAATAGATAAATAAAAATAAAGCTTCATGGTATATTTTAAATTTTGCATGTTACATTCTGACTTTATTTCATTTTCTTCATAGTAGGGTCTTGGTTATTCAGCAAGTAAGTCCAGTTATACTAACTCCTTCCTCAGAATGAATGATCTCAAACTATTCTGAATTCTCATTAAAGCATTTTTTATAGTAGAGAATTGCTACATTAAAGGCCACATAATATATATGATGTCAATCAGTTATATTAAACACCCTTTCTGAAATATGCTGCAACAAATTGCATTTTATAGAACGCTAGTCTCTTGAGATTTAAATCCAGTCCAAATGGATTTTTTTTTTCTTTAAATCAGGGAACTCCTTTCAACCAAGACTTTCTAAACTCAGTTTGCAAGAGTTTATCATATGGTTTATTAACCATGAAAAGACTAAAGTAAAATGAAAATACGAGTCGACTTTTATCTAGTGTTCGCATCTGTAGGGCGTCTGTGATGTGGGAGAGATGCAGGGGCTTTTTATTTAGATCAGCTTATGTGGAATGCAATGCTAACCATGTCAATTCAATGCCTGGAAGTGTTACTGAATAACACTAATCTACTTTCCCCACTGAATCCTGGGAAATCCTAAAGCCCAATTCTGTTACTTAGGTTCTTCACTGCTCTTAGATAAAGTTCAAAATTCTTAACATGATTTCTAAGGCTCATCTTATGCTATTGGCTCTCTCACATTCAGTCACTCTGGGCTTACTCATTTTTCCAATTCTTCAAATTTAACACGCCCCCTCCTAAGCCTCTATTACATGGATAGTAAGCCATCTTTGTAAACTGGCATTACTAATATATAAAAATTCAAGTATTCCATTACATCAGATCTAAGTTGCATTTTAGAAAATCTGCGCATGTTGCCATATGTCTAAGGGTGGCTATAAATCCCCCAGTGGTAGTTGGGGGATATTAGAACTCCAATTGCTGCTTCCTTCCCATGTAGAGCATGGCGTGCCTGTTGGGACAGCTGCTACTCTAAGATAAACACAGGGAAGGGGGCTTTGGCACAGAGCTAGTGAGCTTTGCTTCCTTGAGAGCTTTAGTAATGGCTTTGCCCTGAGCAATTTTCCACAGGATTAGTGGGGTTTGAAATCTGTTGATGTTTTCTGAGGACACACTGAAGTAAAAACACACAAAAAATATGATTCTTGGGGATAAATTCATTGAGAGCTTGGCATTTGCCCCATAAAACTAGAAAGTATGTTTGAAATCTGAGACTATATTGTGCTAATAGAGGCATATTGAGCACATTTGTGTATTTCTTTAAAAGAAGGATAATGGCACTATTTATTTTTCCTTGTCTCAATCACATTTTAAGGTGACTTTTCATTTGCTCTCTATTTTTCTTTATTTGACTCAGTAATTGGACACAGCAATTCATCTGTGGCTAAGGCTTCCTCTATCAATAGGCAACTATATTTGGATGTCATTCATTTTTAAACCAAAAAAGGGTATCACACACTTTGTCCAGCACCGAGAGCAAAATTTGGTTAAGAAGTTGGCTCGTCACTACAGTCACACACATTTTCTACATGAATTTTAGGGGGAAGGGAATGAAGTATCAGAGAGCATGTATAGTCATCAGAATATTTTGTTGAGCTGGGATCATGGTTATCATTGTGTACCCTGATATTTCTTGATGAACAGAGTATTTTAAAATTTACAAGTCATAATAAGTTACCTAATTCATTAGCTGAATCCTAAAGTATTTTTAGAAAGAAAAATCACTGTTAAAGGAGAAAATATGGTTTTAAAAAGCTTTCAGAGCCTTCCTTCAAAATGCCTCTGTTCTGTATTGTTTTTTGTTTTTTGGTTTTTTTTTAGGGATTAAACATATTTTTATTGAGGTAAGTTTGTTGAAGTTTAGTGAGAAAAAGATACAGTGCTCTCAACATCACAAGAGAATAATTGGTCATTAAAATCTGCTTTTCAATGCAACTGGTAGGGTACCACTTAATAAGATTTGAAAACAGAATCTATATTTTAGTAGCATTCAAGCATTCTTCAATTCAGTGTTTGTAAACTGTGATGATCACTAACACCTATGTTTCCCCTACTCTCTTTTTAACTATTCTTTTTGTTGCTGTTGTTATTGTTTTTTAAATAAATTTTTATTTTAATGGGGTGACATAAATAAATCAGGGTACATATATTAAAAGAAAACATGTCCAGGTTATCTAGTCATTCAATTCTGTTGCATATCCCTCACCCAAAGTCAGATTGTCCTCCATCACCTTCTATCTAGTTTTCTTTGTGCTCCTTCCCCACCCCTCCCCCTCTCCCTCCTTCCCTACCCTCGCCCCCCGTAACCACCACACTCTTGTCCATGTCTCTTAGTCTCGTTTTTATGTCCCACCAATGTGTGGAATCCTGCAGTTCTTGTTTTTTTTCTGATTTACTTATTTCACTCCGTATAATGTTATCAAGATCCCACCATTTTGTTGCAAGTGATCCGATGTCATCATTTCTTATGGCTGAATAGTATACCATGGTGTATATGTGCCACATCTTCTTTATCTAGTCTTCTATTTTTTTTTTACAGTGATTAAAGCCTTTAAGCAAACTCTTGGCCAATACAGCAAGAATCCATAAAAGAGTAGTGTCCTTAACATGTTCACCAAGTCCAAGTTGGCCCCAACACCATGCCAAATCCCTGAAAAATGCAACCCAACCCCAGTTCAGTCTGTTAGGAGCTGTCACAAGGAGCAGGAGTCCAGGAAAAGTCCACATCCAGGAAAAGTCTGCATGGCACTGGTATTGTTGTCACAATTCTATACTTTGCAGCTCACGTCCAAGTCCCAATGACCGCTGCTTCTAGCTGGTAATGATTCAGATAGACTGGAAAAGCCATCTGCAGCATGTGTGGATATGGAGCTTCTGTTCTCCTCTGCCTGGAGAGATGAGAGCAGGTTGCTTTTCCCTGGAGCTCTGCGACTGTGGCTTGGTAAAGAGAACCTTGGGATACACTAAGCTGGGTGGCAAAGGTAGATTCATAATAGAACTTGGCAAAAGGGGGAAAGAGAATTCTAAATTAGGAGTAGGTCCCAGCCTGAAATATGAGTGGAGCATTGAGGTAGGAGGAATAAAGGAAACACTATATATTATACAAAGCAGCAGAAAATAGGACTATCAACACCCACAACAGAGATCTTCGAGGGAAGAATAAAAAACCTGACTATTCAGGCAAGACATAGTTAAGTGGCCCTTGTGCAAATGAGATCAGTTTACCTGCTTCTTGGAAGAAATACCCTAGGCTCGTCCACAGTGTCGTAGATGGGGCTGATGGCCCTGGGCACCTTCAGCTTTCCATGGCAAACCCCAGCATTCTGGGCAAGGTTAGGTCATAGGTGGCTGGAGCAGGGCTGGAAGAGCCTGAACCCTCCCTTAGAGGAGTGAGGTTTTGAATATCTGAGCTATGGTATACAATTAAAGAAATAAAATGTGATATTTGAAATGATGCTTCTTGGGCATGTTAATCGATATGTCCTAAGGAATTAGAGACTTGATTAAAAATCGATCAGTTGGCCATATTATTCTATCATTTATATCATTACAATGGTAGATGCATTTTTATGGTCTGGTTCAATGTTTTCAATGGCGAGACAATGGGATAATGGTATATACATGCACTATGATTGATGATTACTCTACATTGGCTACAGATTGGTAAATATGTATTTTATATACAATATATATTAAATATGAAGTAATTTTTTCCCAAGATTATTACTCAAAAATGAAGAAATCATATTATTTTCTTTTTTTATTATTATTCAGTAAGAGGTAGGGAGGCAGAGAGACAGACTCCTGCATAAGCCCCAACTGGGATACACCTGGTAAGTCCCCTACCAGGTGATGCTCTGCTCATCTGGGGCCACTGCTCTGTTGCTTGGCAACCAAGCTATTGTAGCACCTGAAGTGAGGCCATGGAGCCATTCTCAGCACCCAAAGTTAAGTTGCTCAAACCAATCGAGTCATGGCTGCAGGAGAGAAAGAGAGAGAGGGAGAGAGAGAGAAGGGGGAAGAGGAGGGGTGGAGAAGCAGATGGTCACTTCTCCTGTGTGACGTGATCAGAAATCAAACCCGGGACTTCCACAGGCCGGTCTGATGCTCTACCACTGAGCCAACCAGCCAGGGCCCATATTATGTTTAAATCCCTTTAAAACCTCTTGTGTAATGATTACATTATTCTATTTTGAAAAAAAAAAAGTACTATTTAAGAAAGACATATTAGCTTTAAAAGATCTCAATGAAGTCTAGTATTAAATGCATACATAGAGTGTCTGATGGAATTCCCTAAAAGATAAGAAAAATTTAACAAAAGTTTAGAGTGCTTACATAAGCATGCTTTTAAATATTCATTCACTTTTCACAGGATAGAATCACGTGATACAGCATTTAGACTATTTGAAAGCATACACTAGAAAACCAAACACGAACAAAACACCTCACTCCAAGTCTTGTCCTACATACACCCAGCTCCCTTCCCTGGAGACAACGGATGTTATCATAAACATGCTGTTTTAGAGATCTCTTTTAAAAGCAATATAGTGCAGGATCACATCATATATGAATGGAACCATCAGATGTTTTAATGTCCTGAAAATGGGTTGTTTGGGGCTTGGAGCTGAATTTCTGGGGTGTTCTACAAAGATCCCCAAAGTTCTGTATCACACACATTTCAAATGGAAGTGTAAGGTATGTGCCAGGGACAGCTGTGCTAGAGGACACAAACCACTGCTGCATGTGAAAGTGGTCCTAGGTTTTAAAATGTATAACTGATATGTGCTGAGCCTGACCAGGCGGTGGCACAGTGGATAGAGCATCAGACCGGGACACGGTGAACCCCAGGTTTGAAACCCCAGCGTTGCCAGCTTGAGTGCGTGTTCATCTGGTTTGAGCAAGGCTCACCAGCTTGTGCTCAAGGTCGCTGGCTTGAGCAAGGTGTCACTCAGTATGCTGTAGACCCCCGGTCAAGGCACATATGAGAAAGCAATCAATGAACAACTAAGGTGCCGCAATGAAGAATTGCTGCTTCTCATCTCTCTTCCTTCCTGTCTGTCTGTGCCTATCTGTCCCTTTCTCTGTCTCTCTCTGTATGTCACAAAGGAAGGTACACGCTGAAATAATTCATTTATTTCTTCACTTATATATTGAAAACCAACATATATGTCAGGCATTAAAATAGGCAGTGTTAGAGATGAAATCATTTACAAAACAGACAATGCCTGCCTTCATGAAGTTTACTTTTTAGTGGAGTTAGCTAAAATAAATATTTAAAAGGTATAATTAAAAGCCCTGAAAATGTACAAAAATATTAAAAATTCATACAGAATTGCAAAATGACACCTCAGCACAACATTGTCACTATTTTTTAAATTATTAAATATTCTTCTTTTGACTAGATTGTCATTTTGATTAAAAAGTTAGCATGCTTTCAACCAAGCTGGAGTTTTTTTGTTTTGTCTTGACAAATCATTTAAAGCTATTAAAATCTAAAGCATTATCATTGTCCTACTTTATAGACTCTCTTTTCTCTGTATTTCCATAGCTACCTATAAATTCTTCATTATAGCCTTGTGTTATAATTTAGGTTCACCTGTCTTTCTTTCCCTTTATGATGAGGTCTTTGAGGAAAAGCAATGTTTTATTCCTCTTAGTATTTCTAGTTCTTATAGATAACATAACTGTCATATAATTAGACACCCAATAACTATTGACTGGAAGAGTGAATAAATAAATAACGAGGCAAAAGTTTCAATATGAGTTTTATGATCTCACCTACTTATAAGGTTGTCTTTTTACAATTCAAGATTGCTTCTGGCATCATCCTTCTTGGAATAGGGGACCCAAAGGGAATGCCTCTTTATCTCACAACTAATGAGCCATCTACTCTCTGTTCATTGCTATGACTTTTTAAGTATACATTTGTGGGGGTTTCCAAAACCATTTGGAAATGTAATTATCATGTTTTCCACCTACATAAATACATAAGGGATGGATTTATTTATGTGCATAGCTATATAATATGTGTCCTGGGTTTTTTTCCCCCTAGAATTTGCCCTTTTTCAGCAGACATTTCTGGGGCAAAGAAGGTTATGCTGTATTTTCAGTCACCGTCCATCAAAGGGAACCCAAAGAAAATGTGCAGATACCCAAGAGCACCTTTCTCACAGGCCTTGGGTAATGACTCACTGTTGTTTACAAGAGGATTTTGCCTCATGTGAAGCAGGTGTTGAAACATTTGGACAGCTCTGTAAAAATTTTAGTGAAATGTGGTGAGCGTTAGTCATCAGCCTGCATATTTTTAAAAAGTGATTTTGGTTCTCCAAGCCACCTTCAACTAGCAGAGTGACCTTTTCTCATGTTTCCTTTGACCTGTTGTCCCCTCCTGTCTTGTGGCCTTTGCTCATACCTCACATACATTCAACCAATGACTCTCCCCACCCCCACCCCAGTGCGCCAGCATCCCTTCTTCTTAGTGTTCATCCAGCTTCTAAAATTTCCCGATGAATTCTACCACAAAGTGGAAGTGAAGTGGCAATGTCTCTGGGCCCCTGTGTTGTCTGGACATGCTGCTTCAGGTGTTTTTCTCTCCACCGTATCACACTGCTTACTAGATCACAGTGGTGGGTGAGCAGGGAACAAGTAAACCCTCAACATGATGCAAGTTCATTGCTGTGAAATTCCTCTGGGCCAACCTGTGTAAACTATGGGAATTTGTTAAGAGAACAAAAATACTAGTATTGTTTCAGCGTTGCCTGGAAGCATAGAATTTTCCCCATTGCCAACCTTAATTATGTTGTTCTTTTTACAAATTTATATTACACTACCCAACCTTATCAAAAGTTCCTTTTGGGAGGATATTATTTATGAAAAGAAATGGAAAAAGCACCCAGATAGACTAATGCATGCTTGGACATTTGCTATCCGACATGAGGGACTCAGAAGGTGTGCAAGAAAAGGATGATGTCTTATGGCAAGTTCCCCAGAAAGAGACAGACAATAAGATGAAAATTTAAGTGCAAAAAAATGTGCATTACTTCACAGGGGACATTGGAGTATAAGTTATGCCACAGGGTTGTCCCCAAAGAAACATATGAAAAGGTGCTCAACTTCATTACTTATCAGGAAAATGCATATTGAAGCCCCAGTGAAATACCATCATACACCCATCAAACCTGCAACAATGAAAAAGTCTGAGAATTCCAAGTGTTGGTGAGATATGGAGCAAATAGAGTTCTCATTCACTGCTTGTAAGAGTGTCAGTTGGTATAATTACAATCACAGCTTGGTACTTTCTAGTAGAGTTGACTATAATAAATACACTCTGTGACTCAGCAATCCCACACCTGGAAATATTCTCCAGAGAGACATAAGCACATGTGTGCCAGAGCCTCCAGACAAGAATCTTCATAGCAGCATTTGTTGATAATAGCTGAACACTGGAAACAATCCAAATGCCCAACTCTAATAAGATAGCTAATTTATTTCAGTATGTGAACACAATGGAAATGAAAGAACCACGTCTACTTACAACAAAATGAAAGCATTCAAAAACGTAATGTTGAATGAAAGAATCCAGAAACATGGCAAGACTTCAAGTGTGATGCCATTTCTATAAACTTCAAATCATTCCAAACTCAAATATTATTTAGAGATGCATATGTAAATAGTCAAGCTGTAAAGAAAATGGAATAGATGCTTTCACAGAATGTAAGTGGTTACCGGTAGAGGGAAGGTGAGTTATGATAGGGGGGAGGCACAACACTTTTGTATTCGTCTACACTCTTCGGTGTGTATGTTACATTTTACACGTAAAAAGTTAAAAAGAAATATAAAAGGCAGTGCTGGTTTAAGCAGGGCAAAGTGATGGGACATGAAGAACAGATTGAAGCATATTATACATTGCATTGTTTTGACCGTTTCAAATGAATCTTAGCTAGCATCCCCAGAAGAACCTCGATTGAAAAAGGCTTCCATATGTCTTGAAAGATATTAACCCTGAGCTCTACTCAGTTTTGGAAGTAACAGTCAACTTTGTGTGCTTGAAGTTCAATTTAGGTGTTCCCTTGACATAATGACCCCAATTTCTCACACATTTGAAGTACTAGCTAATAGTCTGTCATCCTAGTATGTACCCTAGATCTCTCCCAGTATCCAAGGATTTCTTCATGCTTCTTCTCCCATCTTAACTGTTTCTCACTCTTCTCTGACAGCTCCAAATTCTACCAATATCTCAATACTCAGGGCAAATGTCTTCTAATACATGTAGACTTCTCTTGTCTTATCAGATAGAAATATACTCATTCTCTTCATCATCTCCGTAACACTGCGTCTAACTCGTGTATAACACCCATCACTTTTACATCTAGCCTGTTAGGTGGTAAAGTTCCTTGAGGGCAATAACTATGTCTTTTTTATTCTTGATCCTCAGAGTGCCCTGTACCCAGTAAGTGCTGAATAGTGTTTGCTGAGTGAATGACCAAATCATAACCATTGGAGCTTTTATGTCAATACAGCAATGCTTGAAGCTAAATTTAGGATATTAGAGAAAAAAATCAAAGTTTTGTCCTTATCTTTTTTTAAGACTGTTTTTCTGGAGCAGTCTTAGGCTTACAGCAAAATTCAGAAAAAAGTAAAGAAATTTACTTCACATATACTCCCTGCCCACCCCCCACATGCATAGCCTCCTCCATTATCAACATCCCACACCAGAGTGATACATTTGATACAAGAGAGGAACCTACATTGACATTATCCTAACCATTCAAAGTCTGTAGTTTACATTACCATTCATTCTTAACGTTATACATTCTGTGAGTCTGGACAAAGGTACACTGACATTTATCCACGATTATGATATCATACCCAATATTTTCACTGCCCTAAAAACATTCTCTGTGCTCCACCTCTTATCTGCCTGTCCTCAAACTCTTGGAAACCACTGATGATTTTCTGTCTCCACAGTTTTGCCTTTTCCAGAATGTCATATACAATAGTTGGAATCATAGAATATGGAGCCTTTTCAGATAGGCCTTCCTTAATGTAGTAAGTAATATGCCTTTAAGTTTCCTCTGTGTCTTTTCATAGCTTGATAGTTCACTTCTTTTTAGCGCTTAATGACTTTCTATTCTCTGGATGTACCTCAATTTATTTTTCCATTCACCGACCGAATGTCATCTTGAATGCTTCCAAGTTTGGCAATTATGAATAAGACTGCTATAAACATCCAAGTGCAGGTGTTTATGTGGACATAAAATTTCAATTCCTTTGGATTAATACGAAGAAGTGTGATTGCTAGATCATATAATGAGAGTATGTTAGGTTTGTAAAATACTGCCAAACTGTCTTCTAAAGGGGCTGTACCATTTTTGCATTCCCAGCAGCAAAGAATGAATGTTCCTTTGCTCCCCACCATTACCAGCATTCTATGTTTCAGTGTTCTGGATTTTGGCCATATTAAAAAACCATATAGTGGCATCTTCATGCTGTTTTAATTTGCATTCCCTTGATGGCATCTGATGTAGAGCTTTCTTAATGATGGAAGAAGCTAACATCTGCCATGATAAAAATAGCTCTTTCTGAGCTAGGCCCAGGACAGGCTCCCTCAGTGTCTCATCAACAGAATCAGGAGCTGTGGGAGGGGGTGGTGTAGGTGTGAACAGAATATACATAACAATCTCTCCAGCTCAGTCCCCAAATAAAGATGTCCAATCCAGACTTGATTTTGAGTTCCAGACCTTATTATCTATCATTTGTTGGACCATTTCTCCTGCATGATACTATATCTCACTAGCAGTACATTTAAGGAATTCCTTATAGTATCACAAAAAAACCTACTCTCTTCTTTGTCCCCTTATTTGGCTCCCAACAGCCCCAGGTTTTGTAATGATCTTTCCTTCTTTTTCAGATACCATTACTTTCAAATGGGAATGTCATCACTGATGTTCATAAGGTGCCAGCACAAATAGTGAGAAATTGTTGTTAGGTATTTTAAAATTAGATAATCACTAGAACAGATAAAATAAAATACGGAATACTTCAACAACCCCATGTTTTTGACTAAGTAGAAATACAAAGTTTATAGCTTATGTAATTATAAATATTTCAAAAACAATCTTGAAATAAATTCTATTCAAGGGACTTGGGCCTTTATTTTAGCTGAATGTTGCATAATTAGCTCTTTAACTTTCTTGAAAATAAGATTTAAATTAAAGCACAATGTTAATGAAAAGGATCAATGCTCTATTCCACTCAAACATTTTGCATAAAATTATAGTGAGAATGAGTCATTGACACTTTCTGTAGTTGTTTAACTAAATGTAATCTTGAAGATTTGCAAGTTTGCATTAATGAGCAAGGACCACCAACAAACAATGAATATTTAATTTTTTTAAAACAATCATTCTGTGACTGAAGTTAGAAAATATGTCTATCTCCTTAGAGATGTGGGTTTCTCATTTTTATCTACTACGCTCTGAAATTGATGTGTACCTTGAATTGTGCCCAATACATTCAATAGGAAAAATCCAGTATGCTTATCCAAGGTCAATATTTTTATGTACAGTTAAATTTTTCATCACTATTTTTGAAGTTTTTGAGAGCAATTGTGGCTTACATAGAATTTCAAATAAGTTGAAATGCAAAAGAGATTTGTTTAAGCATTACTCCTCATCATCCTGGTCAAATAAAATCACAACCTTAAGATATTGAAATAGAGATAAAGCTATCACTAAGAATTAAGATTGATTTTGAAACCAGACAAAATGGCAGCATCATTCAAAATGAACATGTAGAAGAGACAATGTGAGTCTAGGCATCAAATCGTGGGTATGTTTATTATCGAATGAAAAAAATATGATTCTGAAGGCTAAGTTCTGTATAGACAGGGAAGGGTTCAGTGCTATAGGCCTAAGTCAGAGGTGCACATGAAGGACAGCAGTGTTTCTCAAAACTGTGGTTCATTGACCACCCGCAGAAGAATGGCAGATGGAGGTGCTGGTTAAAAAAATAAAATAAAACAAAAAGGAAATAGGTATACCGAAATTTTACCCTAGGAATCTACATTTTCTTTTCTTTTTTTTCCTTATGCTCATCACCCCACCTTCCTCCTTTTTGGCAACCACCAGCTTGTTTTCTGTATCTATGTGTCTGTTTCCATTTTGTTTTGTTTATCCATTTGTTTTGTCTTTTAGATTGCACATATAACTGAAATCATACAGCATTTGTCTTTCTCTATCTAACTTAATTTCGCTTAGTTTAATACCCGTAGGTCCATTCATGTTGTTGTAAATAATAAGATTTCACTCTTTTTATGGATGAGTAATATTCCATTGTATATATATATACCGTATCTTCTTTATCTGTTCATGTATTGATAGACACTCAGGTTGCTTTCATATCTTGGCTATTAAAAATAATTCTGCAATGAACATAGAGGGTACATATATCTCTTTAAATTACGTAGTGTTTTTGTCTTCTTCACATAAATATGCAGAAGTGGTATCGCTGGGTTGTGTGGCAGTTCTATCTTTTGAGGAGACTCCATACTGTTCTCCACAGTGGCTGCACCAATTTACAATCCCACAAACAGTGTATGAGGGTTTCCTTTTCTCTGCATTTTCATGGGCACCTGTTATTTGTTGATTTTTTGATGATAGCCATTCTGGAAGATGTGAGATGATATCTCATTGTGGTTTTGATTTGCATTTTACCAATGATTAGTGACACTGAGGATCTTTTCATGTCTTCGAGCCATCTGTATGTCCTCTTTGGAGAAATGTCTATTCAGATCCCTCTGCCCATCTATTAACTAAATTATTTTTTAAAATGTTAAGTTGTATGGGTTGCTTATATATTTCGATTATCAATCCTTTATCAGAAATATTATTTGTAAATACCTTCTCCCATTTAGTATGTTATTTTGTTGTTGTCGATGTTTGGAATCTACATTTTAAATAATCCCCCAAAGCAAATCTTATGCATACCAAAAAAGGCACTAAGTTAAACAAAAAAGTCTGTTGACCTACTGTATATAATATTTGCATATCATATATATATACACATATAATCAATATATCATATTTTTGTATATATCTCATATCATCTATATATACACACAACTGGTCACTAAATAGATTAAAATATCTTTCTACTTATTTCTTGTGAGTTGGGCAAATAATGTAATCTTTTTGAGCCTCAGTTTTATCGCCTGTAAACTGATGTTATTTTTGAAAATTATTGATATGAAATGTTAAGTACTTATCACAATATTTGGCATAGGTAAGATCCTCAATGGGTGTTAGCTTCTTCCTCCATCTTTTCTCTATGCAAAAAGGGAAACATTGATGAGATGCCATAGGAACTTAACTGTTTATATCAACTATCTATGCAAAATTGGCTTTATTATACATGGTTTTGCTTAAAGTCACAGAACCTATTGATGACAGTAAGGGAGGACTTATTGTATATTTAACTAGTTCAGGTAACCAATCCTAGATTCTTATTTCCTTGAGGATCTATTATGCAATCATTTCCTCTAACACCAGTTCATTTAGACAGAACCCACTCTGGCTAATTTAAGCAAAAAGAGATTTGTAGAAACTATCAGACAACTCACAGAAACTCCAGGAAGGTTAAAGAACCAGGCTGGGATATTGCATAGATAGGACTATAGAGTTGGGGATGACACAGTCAGGACTGCTACAGCCTGTAGCTCACCACAGTTCCCTGTGAGAATTCCACATGCTTCTGCCAACAAATCTTCCTGGTGTGCAAACTCCTGGTTCTGGGGCTCCTGCCTCCTGTTGCTCCCTTCTGCCTCCAACTTATGTGTTGCTTTTGATTGATGAAATCTAGGTTTTATGTCTGCTCCTCATCTGAAGAAGAGTCTGGAAGACATAGGAGATCTACCTTGAGCATGTAGGACTCACAATGTGGGACATAGCAAGCTGTCAAAATATGGTTCGAAAGGTTCTAAGCACTAGTAACAATAGAGTCCCACTACAGTTATTGCAGTAATTACAGTAGCCCATGTATAGGTCACTGAATCACCACACAGCTTGACAGTAAACAATGGTGGGTGGTTCAAACAATAGTTTCTTTGGAAATATATGCACCATTTATTAAGTGGTAAAGATTATCTTTCAAATCATCATTCAAAAAATAGATTATTTAATAAATATACTATTCTGTATGAATTAACACTCTCCTCTTCACCCCCAAATAAACCCCTATGGCTTTATAATAGCAAAAATACTGGGAAGGACTTAATCTTTATCAATAAATAAATTAAGTAAAACACATTCTTGGAAAGATGTCTAAGACAAATTAATATATGTAAAAAGCTAACCGCAGACCAAAAGATAGAATAAATATAGTATAATTTCTTTAGTATAAAAATCTATCCATCAGATCTATATTTTGTATATGATGATATAGCTTATATATGCCTTATTTTTTTTCTTCCAAAAACACTGTTTAATGCAGAGCATGATTTGACACTGAATGATGTCAGGGTGTATATGAAGAAGATCTTATTTTCATTTTTAAGTTCTTTTCTACTAAGCATATATGACTTTGATGTTTGAAAAAGAGAAAGTAATACAGTTGAAGAAAAAGAAAGGAAATGTTTAGGACCTAGAAGTAAGATATCAATTGAATTCAAGCCAAGTGGACAGATAGGAGTGTCTGAAATGGCTTTCCCTCTTCTGATGATGATATATTTGGAAAGATCTGGTAGGGTGTTTCTAAGAAAACTTAGCAGTGAAGTCCAAAACCGTCATCTCCATAGGAAAAAAAGAGGGAGTTGGTCTGTACGTTATGGGAAGATAAAAAGGGGAAGTGAACTGAATATTACATCAATAACAAAAGTAAACATCTTTGTTTAAAACAACAACAATCCTGCAGCTATTGAATCTCAGCAGACAGAACCAGACGAGAACAGGACTAACTGCCCAGATAAGACCTTGCCAAGAGTGAAAGTATCAGCAAAAGGAAATGTATGCTAGTCTAAAACTCAATTAATTTCATCAAGGGTATCAATGAAAACAAATTATCATGTCTGATAACACAAAACCCTAGCAAGCCAAAGGACAAAGATAACACTGGAGTTCAAAGGCTTGCAGCTTACTTTGTTTTTAGTATGCTACATTTTCTCTAAATCTAAGAGGAATAATTAAAGGATGTTTCCTGTGCAGTTTCTGGTATTAATTAAAGCTGTCCAGTAGTACCGATATGAGAACAATAGAAATAGAGCCAGCCAGTTTCATGCGAACTGCTTGTTGCAAATCCACCAAGAAATTTGCTTTTTGGTAGTAGCTGAATTCCACTTGTTCCTATGTGGAGTTAAAGCAAATATCCTTTTTTCTTGATAACTACCCTTCATTTTTCCTTTCGTGAACTTAAGAAAAAAGAAGGAAAGTTTGGTATTTGCACAAGCATGGATAGATGGTGCTCTGTAGGCGGTTGAAGTCTTTCTGCAGTAGCTGTTGGCTCGTGCACAGTCTAATTACCATTGTTTGGTCACTCAAATGTGGTTGTTTTTTGCTTTTTAATGTACTGAAGAAAAATGTAGAGTTGAGGAAACAGCTCAGGAATGAAGGCTGTGGCTCTGTGTTCTCACTCCCAACCGTGACTCATATCTCTGCTGAGGTTTGCGGCAGGCCACTTAACTCCTCTTTCTCACTGTCTTCATCCAGAAAATGGAAGTGGCAACACTACACATTCTGCAAGAGGGTTGTTGAAACTAGCTAATTAGTATAAATAAATCTGAAAAACCAGTATCTATCTATCTATCATCTATCTATCTATCTATCTATCTATCATCTATCTATGATCTGGCAATAGGGTTGCTAGATGTAAAACAAATTGTTATCAAGGAGGATAATTGTGGGAGAGAACTTTAAAAAAATAGAATAAATTTTTATTTCTCTGGGGTGGTCCTAAAGGATCTGAAGACAAATATTGGGACTAGATAACCTCTCCAAATCTTTTTCAGTTCCGTGACTTCATAGTGCCAAATCCTGAAAGACTGTCTGGGTTGTACCTACTAAAATATACATATTGTTCTAGTCATTAGAAGATAACAACATACCATCACTCTTGTAGGCTTTACAAATTGGGGGAAACTGCTGAACTCTGAAAAAAAAAAGTTTTAAATCTCAACTAGTCCAGGTCTTGCAAACCTCAGGAAATGTTCTAAAATCTTGACTGATAAACACGACTTTCAGCAAAGACATTGATTTACTTTCCTTCAAATAAAACTCTAAAAGGAGCCTCGAAGTCTTCAGAAGAAAAGATACAACAACTGTTTTCAGATACAGAAACTGCTTTCAAATATAGATACACACACTCACAAACATACACAAATAATTTAATGAACATATGGATTATTGCAAATGCTGAAGCTTGCTGCCAATTTTGTAGTTAATATTTCTGAAAGTCAGCATATGCTGATAACCATGTGTTTATAAAACATTCTCATAGTGAAGACAAAAGATTGCGCTTTGGCATGTTTACTGGCCGCATGGGCAATTACGCCAGACCCCTACTTCACCCAAAAACCCGGCGAGTCAAGTAAGGAAGCCGCTTGCGCAGCTTTCTGTGATCTGTGTTAATACCTTAGGACTCCTGACGTAACTGCTTGCTGTGTGAAACCGCTCACCAACATAAAAACAAACGAAAATAGTCCTTTAAGTATTTAGTAATTGTAAAAATATTTGGGAAGATAAAAACGTGGGATTTTGTGTGATATTTTCCAATGACAGCTGGAAATATGATTTTTCTTTACTTCAGGAAACTAAAACCTCTGGGATTTTTCAAATGTTTATTTTGGACAAAGACTATGAAAACATTCACTATTTACCCTGGTGCCATTTGAAGCTCAGGCTTTGTACGCTTGGGTCGTTTTGGGCCCATAATGGGCTCAGGCGAATTTTCATCTAAGTAGATGTACCTTTGACTTGGAGCAAAACACTATCTGTCACAGACATGCTGCCATGGAGAAAAACTCCAACCATGAATCAGTATCTTTAAAAAAAAGGTCTTCTTTCAAGCTTGTGATCCTTTGGGGAGGTCTGAAAGTCAGGAATTTAAGACTTTCCCCAAATAAAGGGGTTCTGGTACATCTGGAAGTTGGATCTTTCTTCCTCTTCCTTACAAAGGCACAGGTCTCCAGCTAACCTGCCCACTACCATACCAGGAGAGACCTACATTTCTCATCCTTGTCTTCTCTAACGAGGGCTCCTGCTAGGGGAGAGAAACTACCTCTGATGATTTTCAGAGTAGGATGATGCATTTGTATAACAGACCATCTTTCAGCTCTGCTTTTAAGACCTATACCTGTGCCATCTGTCTATGGGCAGAGTAGGAGGGAGAAGACCTTTTGTTCTTTTTTTCATTTTTCCGAAGCTGGAAACGGGGAGGCAGTCAGACAGACTCCGCATGCGCCGGACCGGGATCCACCCGGCATGCCCACCAGGGGGCGATGCTCTGCCCACCTGGGGCATCGCTCTGTTGCGTCCAGAGCCATTCTAGTGCCTGGGGCAGAGGCCAAGGAGCCATCCACAGCGCCCGGGCCATCTTTGCTCCAATGGAGCCTCGCTGCGGGAGGGGAAGAAAGAGACAGAGAGGAAGGAGAGGGGGAGGGGTGGAGAAGCAAATGGGCACCTCTCCTGTGTGCCCTGGCCGGGAATCGAACCTGGGACTCCTGCACGCCAGGCCGACGCTCCACCACTGAGCCAACCGGCCAGGGCAACCTTTTGTTCTTCTTTCATTCACTTTTAGCTGCAAGTCTTACAAAAGCATCTTGCATCCAAGTGTTCCCCTACTTTAATGCCTTTTTTTTTTACCACCCCCCCATTTGGTTAAGGTTGTGGGTTCATAATCATTTCAGCATATTTTTATTTTTGAGAAACACAAGCCAAGTGTATCTGTTCCTTTCTTGCATGTGAAGTACTCCTCGATGATATCATTGGCCTGAGACCCTTTGCCGTAGTCCTTAACCACGACACAACCGCAGGCGACTGCTTTACAGGGTTTTCCCACTCCATCGGTTTTACAGAGGCCTACCCATTTTCCTAGTTTCTCGTTGTCATCATCCTCAATTAGGCTGATTTGACATGCAGCACAAAGGGCCTCCACCCCGTTGACATACACAGGCTCATCGCAGGAGGACGCAAGCGCCCCAAGACGGGCTCAGCGCTTGTCTGAGGCTTTGGCAGCTTCCCGAATTCCCGCCAGGCCCTCGTGGATGAGGGCTCTTCAGCACCTCTTGTAAAGTAGATTAACATCACTACTGCTCCAGCGGCAATGCCTTCCTCACCCTGACGGAGGGTTATGGGTGATGAGGCTCATAGCTGAGTCCCCTGCCTACAGAGAAATATACTGCGTGATGAGGCCTTAGTGAAATGATCGAGAGGTTGGAGAAACATCAACATTCCAATTCCCATCTCCATCCTCCTTTGCTCTCTTCTCTGAGTGAATCCCCTTCCAGCCTCTAACTCAGGAATTCAGTGCTCTGGTGGGATCTTCATTTATTTCACTTAACCATATCAACACTCCTGGTGAATTCTGGAACAATAAAGTTGGCATGAGAAGGGAAGATGAACCATGTCCCAGCTCGTCAGAAAAAGCCTGGATATTTTAGTTCACTGTGATGGTATGACACGGATCCCACAAGACCTAGGCTGCGGGAACAGTGACATAGTTCCTGATAGTGTGAACTCCTAGTCTGCTCTCACTTCCAGGAACGGGGACTAGTTCTGGGAGCCATCTTGATAAGGAAATTGACCAGTGAGAAAACATCCCCCCAAAATAAAGTAGGACCGTGGGAGATCTAGAGGCCATTTAAACAAAGGATGCCTTTGGGTAATGAGGATATTGAACCTGAAGAAGACAAAATGTCTTTACTCTGTGTGTGACCGAAGGAGGGGGAGGAAGGAGAAAGGTATTTGAAAGTGATGGGCAACCATTTAATAGAGATATTGTGTTAAAGAGGAAACAGCTTGATCTATATCAGGGGTCCCCAAACTTTTTACACAGGGGGCCAGTTCACTGTCCCTCAGACCGTTGGAGGGCCGGACTATAAAAAAAAACTATGAACAAATCCCTATGCACACTGCACATATGTTATTTTAAAGTAAAAAACAAAACGGGAACAAATACAATATTTAAAATAAAGAACAAGTAAATTTAAATCAACAAACTGACCAGTATTTCAATGGGAACTATGCTCCTCTCACTGACCACCAATGAAAGAGGTGCCCCTTCCGGAAGTGCTGCGAGGGCCGGATAAATGGCCTCAGGGGGCCGCATGTGGCCCGCGGGGCCGTAGTTTGGGGACTCCTGATCTATATGCTCCACCAGGCAGAGCCAGAATCAATAAGTGAACATTAAAGGGAAGAATATTTAGGTTCAATGTGAGAAAGACTTTCCTAATTATTACAGTGTTCCAAACATGGATTGGGCTGCCTTAAAAAAGAGTAGAGTGAGCATCCTGTAACTGAAAACATTCAAATTAGGATGAAATAGCCACAAAGTAAGATGATGTAATGAAGATTCTTGTGACTGTTTCAACAACCATCTTGTGCACCAGCCAGGTAGATGCTGAGAGACACAGAGAAGTGCTTTCTTCATCAAAGAGCTTGCAGTTTAAAGTGACTCCCATGTAACCAAGCCAATAAAAACAATTTGGTATAATATATTCAATCAAAGGAATATGTGCCAAATTCTAACAAGTAGAGAGAGAAAAATCGATGTTATGGTAGGAGTGGGAAGAGACTGAAAATAGAACCAGAAAAGATTTTAGGGAGGATGTGAAGCTTGATCACAGTTGGGGGAGAAGTAGGTTGGTTGGTTGGTTTGTGTGGATCCTGCTGTTCTGTAAGTGGTGGTCCATAAGGAGGACATTCAAGATAAGGGACAGGGAGTTGTACATGCAAAAGGCATGGTGGTAGGAAGAGTGCTACTTATCAGGGAACCAAATGGTTTGAAATGTCTCAAGCATGAGGTGGTGGGGGAAGTGAAGAGATGGAAAGAGGCAGGAGACTAAAGGAGATGGAAGGTCTTTGATCTCCAACAGAAGGGAGTCTCTCACAGAGATGAGAGGAAATGCTTAGGGATATGGACAGAATAAGGTCTGGTCTGTAAGATAAATATGGTTAGTGACAACATGTTTTTCAGTGAAGTAAGAGATAAATGGCTCAGAGTATGGAGAATAAAGTTGTGTGGGTGTTAATGGAGACTATCATAAAGGGTTAGTATCATTGAGAGAGGTGTGAAAGAAAGATAAACTAATTGATAGGTGGCATTGAAGACCCAAAGTGAGAATGGAACTTGTGGCATCAGTCTATAACAAACTTGGGGTTTTCTTCAGCAACTCAGTTGTGGGGACAGTCAGAGGAGATGGCTTCTAAAATCTTTTCTAAATTTGAGTCCTAAATTTCATGTTTTGCTATCCTTCCTTCTTGGGCATATGGGATATCTCATTTTATTTGTTTTTTGTTAACCATTGTTTTTTTGTTTTTTTTTTGCATATGCTATACACTCTACCAAGTAAAATGATATATTTAATGTTTTTTAGTATGCTCACAGAGTGTGGTAATCATACCACAATCAATTTTGGAACATTTCATCATCCCAAAAAAGAGATGTTGTACCCATTAACAGTCACTCCCCACCTTACCCCAACTCCTGGCAAAAGTAAATCTCTTTTCTGTACCTATGGATATGTTTATTTTGGACATTTCATATTAATGAAATCATACAATATATGTCTTTTTGTGGCGAGTTTCTTTCACTTAGCATAACATTTTCAATGTTCACCCATGTTGTAGCCTGCATCAGTAGTCCATTTCTTTTTATGGCTGAAGAGTATAATATAAGGTTATACCACAGTTGTTTATCTATTCATCAGTTGACAGACATTAGGTTGTTTCCACTTTTTTGGCTATTTCAAGTAATATTGCTATGAAAATTATTGTATAAATTTTGTGTGGACACCTGTTTTCCTTTCTTTTGGCATAGTGAATATTTTTTGGTACACCCCCACCCCCACTGCTTGAGCTATCGTACTATGGATTCACTATGTTTTCAGAATGGCCAAAATATTTCTAAGTGATATTATAGAATTGACATCTCAACAACTCCCTAAACGTATACAACAGCAGTACTCTTTAGGGTGTATCTACAGACCTTTATTTTCTTCCCAAGGGAGACCTCCCTGCAGATTCTAGGGCATCAGGCATATCTAAAGAGGTCCTATGTGGTCTTGCCCTCACAAATTATGTATATATAAGTATGTACATATGTGCATATGCATGCGTATATATTAATTTACAGTGTTTATAAAAAGATTACATATATTATGATACAATGTTATTGTTTTTTCATCTGATTAAGGGAAAATCTTTCTCCCCCTAGCTGTGGGCTCATAGCCATTTCATCATCTTGAAATGATTTCTCCTCTCCTGTCTGCTCTGCCTTATAAAGACACATGAAAGAGGAAAACTTAAGCCAGTGTTCCGGTGGGGCAGCAGTTGCCTTTTTCATGGTAGAGGAGAGATACCTGGTCAGAGCGCTCCTAAGTAACTTCATGCAGGAAGAGGGAGTACAGTTAACTCTTTACTTACACGAGTTCCTAGTCAGCAACAGGATGGTTCAACTCTTTACTTGTTGATCCAGGGCTGAATAAAGAGGCTTTATTAATGGGAAACTGGCTCAAAAAGTATTCCAGCTCGAGCTTGTACATGGACTGAGCCTGTAGGCCTTCATCTCTGGGAGGGTCACCTTTCAAGGCCACTCACTATGTCACAAGGGAAGAAAATAAAAACCTCTCTCTCCTTAGGCCTGCAAGACCCTTGGCAGTGGCTTGGTAATGAGCTCTTCACGGAGCTCGCCTCTGCTTGGGGACCCTCACTCAGATCTGGTCTCAACAGCTACTGCTTGCCTTCTCCCAGGGTGGGTTTTTCTTACTCAGTTACCTGCAACTCTAGCAGTAAGAGCTCTGTTTTCACCTAATTTGACCCATTTCTGTGCTTCTCTGAAAACCTACAGAGATCCAGGGATACAGACGAAGGAGGTAGAGTTGAGATGGAGACTAATTCAGAAAACTTGGAAAGGTTTTTTCTCCACCCCCTCTACTCTTGTCTGCCCCAGGACCTTCCGCACACCTCCGTACTCCCAGATTCTTCTGCCCTTCATCCTGTCTTTTCAGGAGCTTGCTCTCCATCGTCTTCAGTGAACCAGATGTGAGGACGTTCACTCTGCTCTCATAGGGGGAAGGGGCTCCCATCCAGGAGTGATTTATAATCTAGTTTAGAGATCAGTATTTTATAAGAAACTCCCCAGCAGCCAGTATGGAATGTTCTTACAAATTACAGGAAGATTCATGCTGACATTATCCATTTTAATAACTGTCTACCAACAGATATGGATATATTGCCAACCTTACTCAAAGTGGACCACTAAAGAGATAAAATTTAACCGAGTCAGAACGAAACTGGACAGATGAGGTGGTGTACATAATCAGAAGAAATAATTCAAAGTATCATAAATTGTTATCTGCCTGTGGCCGAACTAAATCTTATGGCTAGTTCCTAAGGGCTTTAGCAATAAATGTTTTTTAGCAGAAAATAATACTATCAGGAAACTTTAAAAAGTTGTTTTAAATGGTTATTGAGGGTTTCTGTTTTGGAGTGGAGTAGGGAGCCACAGAGTACCACTCCCACTGTAAGAGCTCAAAGAGTCAAATCATTTCACAGATTCCTTATTCGAAGATTCACCTATCTGCTAAAAATGTATATTTTTAATGCTAAAATTAGCGCTCACAGTGCTCTTGTGGTCATTTGTGACATACACATGCACAGAGTGGCAAAAAATGTAAGTCGCATGACATGCATGTTCACAGCTGAAGTCAAACAAGGCAATGCTCTGCTTGTTTCAGCTCTTATAAGTAAACAAGTGTCCATTTCATGGCCTATAGTGCCATATTTTCCTTTTTTTTGTTTTCTTTTGTTGTTTTTTTGTCCTATTTGTGGGTGATTTTGCTATTTAAAATGGCCCCAAGTGTTGGGGGGCTGGCCAGTGTTCCTAAGTGTAGGAAAGCTGTGATGGGCCTTATAGAGAAAATAGTTGTGTTAGATAAGTTTTGTTCAGGCATGATTTATAGTCCTATTAAGCCATGAGTTCAATGTTAACAAATCAACAATCTATATTAAATTACCTAAGCTTGTATTTCCCCCCAGGGTAATAGTTCAGTATTTGCTAGTTCACTGTTTTTGGTGACTTTATAGAACTACCTCAGATAATAAAAATCAATTGTGTAAGTATATTTTTTACATATACAATTTTTGTTTATGTATTTATATAATTTTATTATAGATGCAGTTTTTCCATATATATTTTACACGTGCATTTTTTAAGACATTGGAGAGATGTGGTACAAAAAGGACTGACAAGAACTCAGAGAGAAGCAAGCCCTTCAAAAGTGAACAAGCCACTGCTGGTTACTTTCTTACTTAGGGGAACTTGCAAATTGTAGGTAAGGATTGAAGATTGGGATTGAGGGGAGAAGAGAAACCAGCCAGGCTTTTGATGGTTTTGCCAGGCAACTGTAACAAATTGGAAACTTCAGGAGCTCTGAAACATGGCAGCCATTTCTCCCGAGAGTTCATTTGCTGAATCCGAATCTGTGTAGTAGCTTCTAAAAGGCGCGCTACAATCACTCTTTATCTAGCAATCTTTGGGAGAAAAAGTGCTACATGAAAAGGGGGTCCTTATCAAACACAGGGCCAAGTCATCTCCTTGAGGCATTTAAAATATTTGCCAGATCACAGACCAGAAGGCCGGAGAACACAGCTGAAAACTGTCAGAGAACACATTAATTCTCCCAGTTGTTTGGGGTGGGGAGATGGTATGGAGAGCTGCCAAGTTTTCAGTCAAAAGGAAAGACCCTTTCTGAGTAATGAAGAATATATTCTTCAATCTCTACAATTACTTTATATACAAAGGCTGGAATAAACTTATTTAAAAGAGGGAGAAGGGACATGTGAAGAAGCATGAGAACAGTAATCAAGACCAAAAATAGTCAATCGCAGCAGATTGGCAAATGATTCAAATGTTGGAATTAGCAGAATGACCTAGAGAAATTATTATAAACATGTTAAATAAAATAAAGAAAAATACGCACAAAATGTTTAAAAATATTACAAATTTTAGCACATAATCAGACTCTATAAGGTTAGATGGATCTTCTAGAACTGAAAAACACTGTTCTGAAGTAAAAAACAACAACAGTGAATGAAGTTAAGAACAGGCAAGACATAGCATAAAAAGGTCAGTGAGAGCACACTCAAACTGAAGGTCAGACAGAAAAAGGCTAGAAAATGTTGGAACAGAGTGTATAAGCCACGTAAGGCACAGTAAAACAATCTAAGATACAGATAGTTTGCGTTTCAGGAGAAGAAAAAGAGAACAAGGCATATTTAGTAAAGCACAGTACAGTAGTAATTAACAACTATGTATCGATAATGTGTGTCAGATAGTATTTAGTAAACATTGCTTAGAGGTGGGCAATAAATTAGTAGGCAGTAGTGATGAGTATGGCACGTGAAAGGTTGCTAAGTAGCTCGTCCTCCTGCCTCTCCCATTACACCAGGGAATAGCAGGAAATAGGGCAAGCATTCTTTCTGTAAAGTCATTAAAAGTTCAACTAACTCAAAATGCTATATTAAAAGAACTTTCTTTTATCCTGTAACATTCAAGTACAGTAACCGAAAAACAAACCTCAAGTTCTTGAGAAAAAAAAATATGAACCAGCAAAAACATCTGTCTGTTGTTAGAACTTCACAGTTATTCTTTGGCTCTTCCTCCATTGAACCATAGTCTTTGCTCAATGCCAGTCCTGGTCTGACCTTTGGGCCTTCTGCTGCCATCCTTTCAATTTCTGACTTTTGGATAATCTGCAAGATCAAGAAGTATTACTCTCCTGCCTAACTCTCTCCTCTGAAACACTCAAGTTGCCAATAGAAAGGAATTCATCTACCAGTTATACCATCTAAGTTCCTTTCGCAGTCCGTGTCAAATTTTCTTTCTTGGTCAGAGTCACTTCCCATCCCATACTTACAGGGTCTTTTGAGAGGAGCCCTGAGTCCTCTGAGCCCTACCCATTCTACATTACTTCTCCTCATAACAGCCTTGCCAGGGGGGAAAAGGCGCTTTTTGAAGGTACAACTAATCTAAATGAGACAATACACTCATTTTGTTTTAATTGGAAACAAAGATTTTAGAATCAGACCAGCCTGGGTTCAAATTTTGACTGTCACTTAACATTGGGAAAACATAAAGGAAGCTTGACATAGTCTCCCTGAACTTATTTCCATAAAGGACAATAATACAGTCTACTTTGCAATTCTGTTGTAAGAATCAGGGATACTTTATGTAAGATGCTAAAATAATGCCTGGACAATATAGGTGCTCAACCAATGTTAACTTATTATTCTAGAGTAGTTTCTTTAACACAAGCAATAGAGTATTCTGGTATAAAACAAACAGATTGCTATGTTTGCTTCTGTGGAAGCAAATAGGTCACTTAACAAAGTGGGTATCTAGATTTGTACAGTAAGCACTCAACACATTCTACTGAATGAATGTTAATAGACACAGTTTCCTGTTTATACTAGAAGAAAGATACCTTCTTTTCCCTAAACAACTCATGAAAGTCATTGCCTTCCAGCGTCCATTGTGCTTTGTTATTCTCGGTTATAAAATGCACTGTGCAACAAGCAGTACACTCTTAGCTGCAGACTACTAAATCGAAAGCTCTTAACTAGAATGTCAAGGCTCTGATTATACCATGATAAATAGTGCTCATAACATGACCTCGATTACCGAAAGATCTGGAAGTATCTTCTGAATCATCAAAGACGAAATTGATTCAACATGATTTTCTATTCAGCATATTTGCGGTAATGGAAACCTTTGAAATTAGTAACCTAGGGAATTTCCTTGAGGGAAGGGCCAGGGTGCTGTTGGTTATAGTCTAATTATCCACTTGCACAATGCCTAGTGAAGCAGGAGCTCAGTAAATATTTACTGAAATTTTTAAAAACGGAGTGGGAATTGGTAAGGTATGTAGCATATATGGCAAGTCAGTCTTCTAACTAGCAATTTAATTAAGAAGAATCATATTGCTCAGCCACAGTAGAACACAGAGACATCATTACATTACTATTTATAGAGCAAAATTTCTTTATGAAATGGAATTTCTTTAGCTAGGCTGTCCATTGGGTCACCTAATTATTTTCTCATCTCTAAAAGCAGTGATTTCTAAAGATAGATAAAAGTACAAAATTTAGGGTTCCTAAACACTCAAGCATTCCCCAAAATTTGCAAAGTTACTTTTACAAAATCAGCACTTTAAGACGTTATGTGTTGACTCCACAACTGAGTTTTACACACCACGTTAGACTTTAGAGCACCGGCTAATGACCTAATATTTCAAGCCATCATTTATATAGCTGCCTGCCAGACAAAAATTTAATTTTGGCATCATCACTTCATTTGTCCCCAGTGCAGTTTGTATGATGAAAAATATATGTTTTTGTAATGTTGTCATTATAGTTTTATAAGAAGGTTGCTGTGAGTAATAAGAGCATAGTTCTGATAAACTTTATAACGTTAAAACATGGTAAATCAAACCAGAAAACATTCATCTCCAATTAGAAACTTATTAACTCAAGTTGGTCAAAGATCAGAAATATGAAGTGTTCAAATATATCATCAAAGATTAACTCTAAATTAATGGTCAGATATAATTGTAAATTTGTAACCTTTTATATATTCCTCCTTATTACATGTATGTATGCATATGTATAACTTTTCAGATATATCGTGTAAAACAGGATGAACTCACTTGTACTCAAACAAGAAGATTGCAGGTGTGACAGCAAAAAAAAAGAGAACTTTAGAAGCTTTTAGCTATAATGTCTATTTTCCTGTAAACTTTATATTTTGTAGCCCTAGCTTAAAATATTGGCATATTCCATTCAGAACAGACAGTTATTCTCCCTCCATTCAGATGGAAACAAGGTGAGGTTTCTCAAATCCCAGGGAGAGTATGATGATCTTCAAAATGCAGCACGAGCAGTTCTACAAGCCTCAACCCTTGCTAAAGCTAAAAGCTCAGTAAAGACAATTTAAGAGAAAGCAGTAAAGTGACATATGTTGAAAAGAAATTACTAGTCTTCATGCTTTATACATTACATCACTGCTTATGTCAAAAGCCATGCTGACAATCTCCCCTATCAGGGGTTGTGTTTTCTCACCAACCCTCTGTTCATGCCAGATCTCCAGGTGTCAGTTCGTGGATGCAGAGCGGTGCGGGGCACATCCCCACGCGCTCCGCCACCTCCAGAGCGTCTCACCCCAACAGATTGCTGGTTCCCATGTGGCCCCAGAACGCACAGTCCAGGCTTTCTTTGTCTTTATGGAACATCTGCTTAGAAAGGAGAAGGGAGTGTTCCCCCAAACTGATGTTTTCTTTTCCCATTTCTCTTTTGGATCTAAATCTTGCATATTTGCTAACTTAAACTTACTCTGACACGCTTCATGTGAAATTTTGTTCTGAACCAGGCACACCAAATTTAACCTAGTGTTCTTGGGAAAATCATAAAATGACTGCTTTAACTGATTTTTTTTTATTGAATTAGGACATATATTACAACATCTGTTTCATAGTTACTATAATAAATAATGTTTCTCTTCTCAAGACTGAGTTATAAAAATAATTGATTTTGACATTAGACCATCTATTTAATATGGTCTATAAAATGTTCAAAAAATTCCAAATAATACGATGGCCTGACAAAGGAGGCAATCTGCGGGATGGATGAGGTCTTTGGAGTTCTGTCTGGGGAACTCTACAGAGACGCGGTTACAGCGACTGCAGGTATCAGCTGTCTGGTCCCAGCGTTTGTTTATCCAGCCCGCATAGCTTAGGGTAGAAGTCCTGTATTTGTTTCTATGGTTATAAACGGTCCCACCCTCTAGACATTTACATTGAATCAGTCAGCCAGCCAGCCAGTTGTGCATAAAGGGGTCTGGGAGTAATTAAAATGAGGGTTATAATTTTTTTTTTTGACGTACCATTTCTTTGTCAAATTCTAACAAAACCAATACATCTCAGACAAGACCAACATATCTGAAAACGGTGAGACTGTACCAGCAAATATAAGAACATATTAGTAATTAATTCCAGGTATTGAAGGTGTGTGGGTCAGGTGTCCGTTCCTCCCTCCCAACAGCTGTGCTTGCCACAGGAATGCAAACAAGTCCCTGCAGGCCTGGCCCACCATGGGGCAGCCCCTACTGGGCCTGAATTGTACAGGGGAAGCCCTGGAGGCTGCTAGGAAAGGACTCTTTCCCAGGGGAGGAAGACTCAACCATACAAGTGTGCTCTACTCCCAGAGCTTCAGCCGTCTGAGGAGATGGGGGTGACAAGAATAGCAAAGCACTCGTCACTCAGATGTGTCTTTCAAGGTCTGCTTCAAGAACTGCAGTGATGAGGCTGTCAGTAAAGGCAGAAGCAAGCTTCTGTGACATTTTGGGAAGTGGGAGACACTTGCTGGCACAGAGTGGCTCTAAAGCTTTGGTGGCAGTAGCAGCAAGGGACAGATAGCTCTTAGCAGGCACCGCAGTATGGTACCAACCACAGCTGGGGTAGAGGAAATTATTGAACTTCATTCCTGTTCTGTATTGGAAAGGGACAAAGGGGTGGTTGGAGTTCTAAGACTAGAAAGAGCTTGAGCCTCACTCAGTCTACTCGAGAAGGCTGAACCTAGAGCTCAGGGCTCCAAGACGCACCCAAAGCACCAGCAGTGTGTCCTGCTTTACAAACCATAAGGGCTTGGGCGGTGAGCGTGTCTGCAGGCCCTTCCCAAATGTTCGAAACCACATACAATTTCTAAGACATCCCCAAGACCCATAGGACCCTCAACAATGATAAACTGTCTACCCCAGTCTGGCAGGTGGGAGCTATAAATCTATTTAATTTGATCTGGAAACATTTTGTCCAATGTGCCATTTCTCATGTTACAGTTTTGTGGTAGAATCGTATCCATCCATGTCTACTGCACCGGGATGGTGGTGGTGGTGGTGGGGATATATCTCTGAATCTTTGACTGATTGTATTTTTATCTTACTTATATAATTCTCAAAATCACTGTATATATATGGATTGGTACCAGTGCCTATGCTCTATGTGTCAGGTGGTCATGTGGCGTGGACAGAAGATAAAGTGGCAATTCCAAAACACGGAGGGGCTTCTGGCAGAGCTCTTACATGGGAGTTTGCTCATAGTATGTTGAGACTTATTACTGTACCCAGTTATGTGGCTTTATAGATTATATTGTCCAATTCACAAAATAGACAAAAAGATTAAAAGTATTCTTAAAAACCATAAGAGACAGGCAGACCTGACATTTCACTTTCCCCAGTTATGAAATGAAAACAAGAAAAAAAATTATTTAACTATCCAGAGCTCTTTAGAATTATTAAGAACAGTATTTGAAATTACAAATTTATAGTCACTCTTGTTAAAGTTGAACTTCATACTAAGAATATAAATTACTTAAGCTATTAGCTAATAATGTTTAACAACATCACTACCAGCAATAAAGGAACTAGAGTGTTATTAATAACATAAATTTTACTGAAGGAAGATATTTTGTGCTACTAATTTTAGAACTAATGTTAAAATATTGGTTATTTTAGCTTTATCTTACCCTTTTACAATTCCTTTTTGTGTCTATTGTGTAATGTAAATATGCTGTCATGTGCAAAAAAATATTACTAATATGAGTGAATCAATCAAGTTCAAGACCACTGGTGTAGTTACAGATAAGGATATATGCAAAAATATTTCACAGAGGGCCCTGTAGTCTTCTACTGAAACGGTGATTAAATCTTTTTCCAAAATTAGGCCTCAAGCATTTATTTAAGGAAAGGATTTTGAGACTAATAAAATTTTGCAATCCCTGTGCTAGACAGTCTTTTACCTTAATCTATGATGGATAGGAAAAAAATTCTCCTATTTTAGAAATATTTTTTAATCATTGTTCTTTCACTGGAAACACATAAATCCTGTTGTTAAAGCCCTAAATCAGTATCACTGAGAAGATGCAAACAATTCCTCCATGGAAACTCAAGAATGAAAAGTTGAGGGAAATACACAAGGAGCACTATTAGGTTTATTGTCCATAGGTTTCGATAATAATACAATTTCATGTGCTGAGATATAACATACATTTTATTGAACCATTTCGAACCCAACTACTTAAGTTAATTCTCACCAAGACACACTTTGAAAGCCAAAATATAGCTTAGTTGTACCCTTAGTATTTCAGTCTTAATTTTTTTTTTTGTATTTTTCTGAAGCTGGAAACGGGGAGGCAGTCAGACAGACTCCCGCATGTGCCCGACCGGGATCCACCCAGCACGCCCACCAGGGGGCGATGCTCTGCCCATCCTGGGCGTCACTCTGTTGCAACCAGAGCCACTCTAGCGCCTGAGGCAGAGGCCATGGAGCCACCCCCAGCGCCCGGGCCATCTTTGCTCCAATGGAGCCTCGCTGCGGGAGGGGAAGAAAGAGACAAAGGGGGAGGAGAAGGGGAGGGGTGGAGAAGCAGATGGGCGCTTCTCCTGTGTGCCCTGGCCGGGAATCGAACCCGGGACTTCTGTATGCCAGGCCGACGCTCTACCACTGAGCCAACCGGCCAGGGCCTCAGTCTTAATTTTTAAGATGCCGAGATGACAAGTCAATTTAGAAATGAAAAGAAAATATTATTTTAAAATCTGATTTTTCCCCCCACTCTTTTGTAGGCTTGAAAATGTCCATAGCACAATGTTGAAAATTTGGCTCTTTTTCTGGCTTAAATGTGAAAACATAATTTAATGTTTATATACATGAAAATTTAAATCAATGAAGACTATAAATTAGAAATGCAGATGTTGATAATGATCCTTTAAATTTATTTCTTCTATTCATATTATTATCTCCCTGTGTGTTTGAAAAACATACATGAGGTTTAAAAAAGAGAAGCTACATCAAGTATGATGTCCATCTCTATATGTTAATGAAAATAGTCATAGAAATTATGATGGAACAAATTATTAAATTTTAACCAAACCCAGGTAGGAACAGAATTTAAGAAATGAAACTCATTCCACTTCTCATTTTGTAGAAGAGGTTAGCAGAGCCCCAGAAAGACCAAGTGACTCCTAAAGGCTACACAGCCTGTGCACGGAGCCTAAGAATGTTCTGTCCACCACACTGTGCTGCTTGTCAGGAGATAGATGATAGATAGACAGATAGTTAGATAGATAGATAATAGAATTTTAATGGAAGGGGATGGGGAGAAGGGTGTAAAGAAGGACAAATATAAGGTGACAGAAATGGGTATACCATATAATCAACAGTTCAAATGCTATAGAAATGTTTACCTGAAACTTATGTACACTTATGGATCAATGTCACCCTGTTAAATTTAATTTTCTAAATTAATTTTTTTTAAGTAAAATTAAATCAAATAGTATAATTTTCATAGACATGCTCCTTCTTCTTTTTATCTTTCTTGTTAATAAAGAATGGTGACTATTGGGAATAATAAACCAAAGTGGGATTTTTCTTTTATGAGATGGCAATATTTTGTGAAGACTGACACCTTGCTTGCTTGAAGCCCAGATCCTCTCATCCGAGGTGCGTATTGATTGGCTATACTTTCTCCTCTATTTCCCCTGGTTTTATGCTTTCCCTCTGAGTCAAGTTTTACTCCCTAGATTCTCGTTTATTTAGAACCTAAATGGTGCCAGAGAATGGTCGTTTACGGAGAAATGAACCCCCTCTCCACCCTCATGTGTCTCCAGCAGGTGCACAAAGAGGTGAAGAACTCACCTCCTCTTTCACATTCTAGTTCCCATGGTGCTGAGGGTCTTAAACTGCAAAACAATGAATTCTCCCACATTGTGCCCGAGACACGAGGGTGCTCAGGTTAGGCTAATAGTGTGGCATCCTTCCAAGTGATGTTCTTTAGATAGTTTTTTAACATTACCCAGAAGAGCAACTAGTACAAGAGAAAGGAAGAAAAGGGTGACTGGTGTCCTGTTCTGAGGTCCCAAGAACATTGGGCAAAGTTTCTGCATTGAGATGGCCTGAGTCTGGCTGGGTGCTGGTGGGGCCACAGCTAACATCTATATCTTATTAGAGCTGTACTTTGATGAGCATTTTCTCTCTAAGGGTATGCCATAAACTTGGAGTGAGCTCGTTACTGTGATGGACAATGCTGTAACAGGGTTCTATTCTGTATTCTCTTCCTCTCCCTCTTTTCAGTTCTTTCCATATATATAATTCTTCTATGTCTCTAGAAGTTAAATATTGTGTGAACTTGAGATTTTGGCTTCCTTGGCATGAAGCCACCCCAAAATGAGCTAGGTCTTTCATTCTCATAGAAATCTGGTATACAGATATGACGAGCTATTTGGCTCCAAATAGGTCAAAATGAAAACACTTCTATAGGCTTTTTATGGACATTCAGATGTTTGGTCTGACTTGTATGCCTACATTATTTTGGTCCCATGGGATGATGGGTCATGTTTTCTCTTTACCATAGTAGATATATGGTAACTTCAGAGGGCTCATGATTTCCTTAGCCCTCCCCTCCCTTCCCACAATGCCCTCCTGCTTCCCAGAGGTGTCATTGTTCTTTTGGCTGCACCCAATCCTTTCAATAATGCAAGGCAGAAGATGTCTCACAATGATCAAACTAATAAAATACAAAATGTTATTATGAGAAGAAAATTTTATAAATATCTATAGGACATAGGATAATGAGCAACAGGCTTCATAAACATAATAATATGACTTTGTATCTTTCATGAGGCTCTAGTGCTTTATGGATTAGTCAGTGTTATTAGCCTACTTCACAAATGGAGACATTGACTTAGAGAGACGTACATTCCCAAAGTCACACCTGTGGGAGATCATACGCAGAGCAGCAAGCAGAGGAGTGAGCAGGCATCTGTAAAGCTATTTTTAAACCAAGTATGTTTTGAGAAGAGAATAACAAAGCTTGCAAGTGAAAACAAAGCTATTATAATTAACAGCACCACATCCTTCTCCCATTCCAGACAAAGGTCTGAGAAAGGAGCAAGAAATAAGAAACACTAAAAGAAAGCAATGTTAGGAATTTACAATATATGATGAAGAAAAAGATATGTGTCTGACTTTGGTCTTAAAAATTTTTTAGGCTATAACAATGCAAATAATTCCATCAACCAAAGGAAAAAGTATGTGGTTGAACAGCAACTCACCTTCCTCCTGCCATTCATATCTCACACCACCCCACTGCCTCCACCAAATGCACCATGTGACAAGCACAGCACCATGCTTTGTATATATTGATATTCCGCTTGTCCTCATAGTGCCTGGCTATTGAGTGAACGAATGATAAATATTAATACCTAATATTAATGGTAACATCAATATTAACACCATCTTGGCCATGAGTAATGTCAGCAGAACAATTAGTTTGGACAGAGTGACAAAATTAGTTAATGGCAGAGCTGGAACTTTTAAGATTTTTCCTTTATTTTATCAAGCTAAAGGGTTTATTAAAGTATTTCAATCACATACAATATACTTCTTAGAACAAATGCAGCAAATATAATTTTCTTTATTTTGTTACATTTCCAGAAATTTTCGAGTATCTCATGTTCTTTCTACTATTCCACACTGTCTGGGTCCACCTTAAATCCCTCAACTCATGAAGCAATGGTTTATGTCACTAGTTTAGTGATGAAATATCATTTTAGTGTGCCACCTCTAGTGCAATTATTTTATTTAACATGCTCTGTAACTTCAAGTTTAGGTTCTTTGAAGGCAGAGGTTTTGTGCTATTTAGGTTTTGTGCTCAGCATCTTGTGTTACCTTGTTCACTAGTAGTAGTTACTTAGCGTTTTTAGCAACCGAAAATGAAAGGATATTGTTGGACATCAAGAGACATGGAAGAGGTTTCTCTAACTCACAGCCAGCATCTTACTGCTATAAAGACCACTAAAACAATTATCAATGATCTAGACCTGGCGCATTAAGATGCATCCAAAATCATAAAGAAATCTGATGCACCAAGATACAGTAGCCTCTACCACTTGTTCCTTCTCCTTCCTCAGTAAACAATGACACACATTTGGATAAAAATGAGGTAATTCAAAAATTCAATACATTTTTGGTCTTGCTAAAAATGAGAAATGTTGAGGCCTTGATGACCACATTATATCCAAATGGGGCTTTTTAAGTAGTTTATGTGTTATTTTAGTATAACCAGAAACCATATATGTGACCGTTTCTCACATCTATAACATTATTAGCTGTTTCCACCATCCTTGGAGTGAAAGGAAAGCACTGGTTGTACCAAAATGGTGCCACACAGCCTACGGGCTCCAATGCCCTAACCTCAAAGGGCAATTTACAAATGTGTCCAAGGACAGATGAGTCCAAGGAAATTGGTGGGCCATGTTAAGTGTGGGACTTTCTTGCACAGGTACTGACAGCTGGTAATGAGATACAGAAGCTTTTACCACATCAGTAGCCCCAATGCTTCCTGGTCTGGAGTTGTCCCAAGATCTGTGCCCTCGGCTACTGTGTTTACGATACACAACATAGCACGGACAGCTGAACGTGCCCATTTTTCAGTTCAAGGGGTGCTCAACCATTTCTTCCACATCTTTACTCATGAGAAGTGATTTTCTAAATTCTTGGATGCTGGAATTGACCCAAACATAGCGCACTAAACTAATTTATCTCAGAATTTTTAAATGCATGTGCATTTGAGCATAAACACTATCCATATGTTTCTGATTCATTTACACTGAACTCATCAAAGGGCTGTGTTGTAAGAGTTGTTTGATGTCCAAAAATACTTGAGGGTTTTTTTTTTAATGGAACTTTATAACTTTCTTTCACCATTTTCCTTAGGAAGTCAAACGTTGTTGAGAGTAAACAAACGTGGACCCCCAAGGATCTGGGGTTTACCCTGTACTCAGAACTCAGGAGAATGTAGCTTGGCAGTTTGTCGGGAAAGGCACTATTGCCTTGGGTGTATCTTGGCACTATGCCGAAAGGATAGGTGGGCCTAGGGGTAAGCAGGGAAACCCTTTCAGGAGATCTTTTTTCACTTGGTGGTTTATTCAATTCCAAAGAGGCCATTCCAAACACAACTCTTGGAAACTACTTGGGGTCTCTCCCTTGAATTTGAGGAGAAGGCTTTACAATGCTGCTGCTGCAATTGCCTTGCATTTTTTGGAAGGGAACCAGAAGAGGTTTTTCAGGAAATAAGTATTTGTTCACCTGAACGCATCATGTCCTACATTTATATGCTAAAGAGACAAGACAAGCATTTCTGGCGACAGCTGAGAACTAATTAAAGTTGCTCTTTTACAAGCATTACGTGGTTCATTCCATTCTTCCTTGATTAAGAACAAAAGAGAAGGAGAGTCATTTATTGCCATGAGTCACTTGAGGTACAATAGAAAGAATTCCAAGACGCTGCTGAGATAAAACAAAACTGACATTATGAAAGCCATGTCTAAACACTAATTTAAACTGTCAACTTACTACCAAGGAAGACTTCTGACAGACAGAGAATTAAAGCTTTAAAGACCTCATAAATCACTGAGGAGATTAGCAGCAGTGTGAATGAGTTGAAATACATTTCTGCCCTCGGAGTGTTGTAGTGGTTCAAAGCAGTCCTCCAGGATTTGACGGGAAAATTAGTTGTAATAACTAGGAAGGGAAAAATTCTCAAATATAGCCTCTTTGGGATTTCAGAGTGCAAGCTTCACCCACTACAGTTATTTCAGGTACTGGAGTTAGTGAAATACAATCTAGATGCTTTCAGGATCCAGCATACAGTACAATAAAAATGACTTGGAAAATGTTAGAATTCAGAAGTATTATTTACACATGTCAAACCTTTTTCCAACCCCTACCCCCAATACTAAAAATAGCTAAAATATCAACTTAAATGTATGAGTCAGCAGCAGATTGAACACCACTTGGTCCATCTCCTATTTCCCACCTGTGCTTCTCTCTAAGAAACCTGCAGCACTCATATTTTCCTCCAGTGAGACCCATCACCACGTTCCCCGTTAGCTGGAGTTTCCAAGCTCTGTCACCAAAACCAAGAATTTTTCAGAGAAAACTTTGATTTTCATCAATTTTTATATTTAAGTATTTCCTCTTCAGGGCTTAGAGTTAAGAATAAAAACCCCTTCCTTAAAGCATTCTCAACCCCACCTACTGCGAGAGCTCTCATCCCCCAGTGGTCTGTACCCACAGTCTGAGACACTTCTCTGAGAGGGAAGCTACTGGGAGTTACGCAACTTTGCAAAAAAGAACAGGCAGAGAAACCGAAGCCTTGAGTTAAATCCCGCGGCACTCGCTCCGCCTCCATGCCTGAGGTCTCACTAATCATTTCTCTATGGGTTCTTTCCCAAAGACCCTATAAAATCCAACTGTGTTTCCCGGGTCACCGGTGCATTCGAGAGGATCTCTTTGACTTGGATCTTATCACATCTCTGCCTGTCTAGGAATGACTTTCTGAAGCACGTGTTGATCTGGTCTCTTCCTTCCCTAAATCAGAAACTTTTGCGTGCCGTAATTTTATCCCATTCTTTGATTTTTTTTCCCCCTCTTGGCTTAAATCAAAGCAATACAGAAATCCACATGGAGAAGAGTGGAATATAATTGCTGTGATCTCAGATGGAACCCACCCCTCTTCAGCATATAGCTGCTACGTTCTCCTTTTCCCAGGGCACTCCTCTTCTCTACCTCTGCTCCTCCCCACCCCCCCCCCCCCATTGATGGCAGTTGTCAGAAGCGGTCACAAAAGAGTTTAATATATAGAACACAGACAGAACATTTAAGAAAGCATCTTGAGGTGGAACCAGTTGACTCAACCACATACAACCAGCTGTGGGAAACTCACTCCAACTTCTAAGACATAAAACTTAGACCCTATCTTGGACACAAGTCTGAGGACATCCTTAGAAATGAAAATTTCTCTGGAAACTTTTCATCCAGGATCATATCTGTGTCAGTCCTCTGCCCAATGGGCTTCTTAGTTTAACATTTTTATGGTGCTATAGAGGTTGAATTACAGTCATGTTACTCTAAATTCAGTTCTTTAATGCCTAAACTGTTGCACTTTATTCCTTTTTGGAAAAGAGGCAGGAAGCAAGCAATGTAATCAAGATCCCTCCTTGGGCTCGGCTCGCCTTCCAGATTCCAAAATAGAACTTCAGACCAGAAACTGAAGAAGCAGTCTCAGTAAACTGTTATGAAGGGCTTCATGCTTCTTTGAGGGTAGAAT
The DNA here is from genome assembly GCF_036850995.1 of Saccopteryx leptura. Classification (NCBI taxonomy): domain Eukaryota; kingdom Metazoa; phylum Chordata; class Mammalia; order Chiroptera; family Emballonuridae; genus Saccopteryx; species Saccopteryx leptura. Next base: position 45,899,665 of record NC_089508.1, on the reverse strand, counting down.
GATTGCATGCCTGTCAATCCCCACTGAGCCATGGACTCACCCCCAACCTGCTTTTCATAAGATAAAAGACACGCAACTCTATCCCTCACTCATAGCAAGAAGACCATCAATGTCTCATGCCTCCTGAACCTGCTCCAACTGGCAAGTGGCAATTATTTCCCCCACGTGTGAACAGATGAGATGCCTTAGCTAAAGACAGGCAGGGGAACTCAACAGTAAAATCTACCTGGATGATACTTCCGAAAGGCACTGAATTATCAAGATCTGCTATCTGCGTCTGAGTATCGTTGCTTGTTTTTTACTGATCACTAGCTCTCAAGGCCAAAGCTGTGGGAAAACCCCACTAGCCTAGTTCAAACAGCTTGCTGTTATTTCTAGCCTCTTAATTCATCATGAACTCATATATGTTTCTAAGCTCTTGTGGTTCTTTTTAAGCTTTAGTCCATAAAAAAGTATACCAGGTATTAGGCAGAAACCCTGGCATCAGGAAGGGGCCAGCTTGCCAGCACTTGAAGTACAGATGAATGATTTTATTTGGTTACACTATTTAAAGCTCTGAGTGCAGGGAACACCTTGTGTAGCCAGAAACCATGCTTTCTGTTTATAGGTCAAATGACTAGCCACTTAGAGAATCATAAAGATCATATTTGGATTTGGCCATCTCTTGCTGACTTTTCTCCTATGTTTGTAAACATTGCTGACTCTGACCCCAATCTCTCACAAATCCATGACCAACACCAAACAGCCACAGAGGAGCTGCAGAGCATAATGTGATTCTGTAATGCAAACCAGGATGGCTTGCTAAGTGGGCAGATCTGGAGAGAATTCCTGACATAATCCTCCTTACGTCTTTTATGATAATCATTTCCATCTTTGGAACACACGCACACAGTCCTCCCTTGGACGTTGCTTCTGGAGGCTGGGCTGCAATGCCTTCTCGGTGAACTGCATGTGACAAGGCACTGGGGCAACGTGTATGTGAGTAGGACACAGTATTTCCTGCTAAAATAGAAACAAGCAAGGCAAACCCAGAGAGGGATCAGCTGGGGACATGTTTCTGCAGAAGGAAAATGTATAAAACAGCAACGATTCTCTCTACAACTTGGAAATCAGCTCCAGTCATGACTTACTCATCTGTGTATACATTTGACGATCACTAATTAAAGGCCTGCCATATGCCATAACTACACAGTGTGGAAAAGGACCATTTATGAATAAGGTCCTATGAATGGAAATTTATTTATAATCTAACATTTCTAATACTCATGCCAACCAAAGTCTCACTTCACAGAACATAGCAATAGTCTTTATAGTAGACTGAGAGTATTGTTTAAAATACTGTTAGCATTTCTTTTCTTTTCAAAGTGAGAAGAGGGGAGATAGAGAGACAGACTCCCTCATGTGCCCTGACTGGAATCCGCCTGGCAACCCCCATCTGGGGCACTGCTCTGCCCACCAGGGCCCTGCTTGCAAAACAGAGCTATTTTTAGCGCCTGAGGTGGGGACTCCACCGAGCTATCCTCAGCACCCTGGGCCGATGCACTCAAACCAAGTGAGCCATGGATGCAGGAGTGAAAGAGAGAGAGAGAGAGAGAGTTAAAGAGAGAGAGAAGGATAAGGGGGAGAGGTGGAGAAGCAGATGGTCGCTTCTCCTGTGTGCCCTGACCAGGAATTGAACCTGGGATGTACACACTCTGGGCCGAGATTCTATCCACTGGAGCCAACTAACCAGGGTGAGGACAATAGTTTTTAGGTGAGAACTTTGTGACAAAAGTGCTGGCTGAACTAAACCCTGCAGATAATATTTCATTCTCAACATACCTTTTCAGAAAACTAGATTCAGAAACTTATATAGATAAAAAGAAAGATATGCACTTGAGAGTAACCAGATAATGTGAGTTTTTTATTTTCATCATAGGAAATATTAATAATATTAATATTAAATGTGATGACTTTGTGAAAAGAACAAGCTAAGCATGAGCTGAACCTAAAATAAGAAAGCTCTTGGGGCGAGAAGCCTTTTTACTGTTCTTACAAACAGCATGTCCCAAGTCTGTTAAAATGAATAATTAAAATTCAGTTAGCTTAGTCATTTAAGAGTGTCTTTCTGAAACAAGGTTGTGGGTTCAATCCCCAGTCAAGGAACACATGGGAAGCAACCAAAAAATGCATGAGTGAGTGGAACAACAAATGTTTCCCTTCACCCTCCTTTCTCTCTTCCTTGCTCTCTCTGTCTTTCTAAAACTCAATAAAGAATTAAGCCCTAGTCAGATAGCTTTGTTGGTTGGAGTATTGTCCCAGAGTGTGAAGGTTGCCAATTTGATTCCTTGTTCAGGGCACATACAGGAGCAGCTTGATGTTCCTGTCTCTCTCTCTCTCTTTCTCTTCCTGCCTCTCTCAAAAAAATAATATAAATAAGTAAAAAGGAAAAAAAATCAATTCAGGTTAACAAATTCATAGTAAGTATACCCAAAAAATGTGCTAGATGGTAAATCAAAGAAAGCTTGCAAAGAAGTTTAAGATCTTAATAGTGCTCTCAGGGAACTTCGGATATATAAGAAAAGTGACTGGCTTCTTTTTGTATTTTCTCTTCTAGTAAAGAGATGTAATAACACATAATCAGACCAATTTTGATCAGTTCATTTAGCACAAAATAGAGGTGAAACTTAATGGGTAAAGTCTAAATAAATAACATGCTGGATTGGGAGTACTGGATTTTTCTCTATTTTCCAGGAAAAATCAATTACAAAGATCAAGGCTTGTTTAAATTTTTAAAATTTTGCTTCCCACTTTTCATCTTTAGGGTGATTCAAATAAGTTATGGCATATCTTTTTCTCACATAAAGAAACAGCTAAAAGCTTTAAATTTCCCTTTCAAGTAGAAACTTTAATCAATTGAATGTAATTTAATCATCAATCAAATAATAATTGCACAATTAAAAAAAACAGAAGGCAGGGAAAAGAGATCTAGGAATTCATCAAGTTAATGTCTTGCTAAGTATGTGTGGATGACCTAATAATGACTGAATGGCTCTTCTCAGCTTGTAATTCACCTATTCAAGATTGATTTCTATTATATAAAATTATGTTATCACAAATACTCTGTTCACTTTAGAGTTTGTCTTAAAATACTTAGAATTTTACTCCATTACAGAAAGGAAAATGCATATAACCAAAGCTAATTGTTTAATTTACTTCTTGAGACAAAACATGGAATTGAAATTTGAATAAAATCCAACTATAACAGCAATATTGAATCAGATGTTAAGTTGTAATGACAACCAAGACAAGGAAGGTTGAAAATGGCCTGAGAAAACCTATATTCATGCCCAGAACTACAGACACCATTAGGAAGGACGTAGCATGGGGCAGAGGGTAAGGGCAGGTCACCAAATTGGAAGCTATGGGGAATGCCAAAGACTAAAGAGACTAGGTTCTTCCTCTAAAAGAGTTTACCACCTATCTGAGAACAAAAGATATATATGTAAAATGACCAAAGGACATCTGTGTAGAATGCAGGTGAGGTGGAGAGGGGGAAAGAGACAAGGAAGAGACAATCAGTGGCTTCTGTCTTCTACTTTCCAAAAATGTCATGAATTTCAAACATTGTAGACCAGTACTTAGGCATAACATAAAAGAACAAAATCTTCCCATCTGAGATCACAAGAATGGACCTAAAGAGTATTATGTTAAGTAAAATAAGCCAGATAGAAAAAGATAAATCCTCTTAATTTCATTTATATGTAGAATCTAAAAAACCAAAACAATACAATCAAAACAAAACAGAAAAATACAGATACAGAGAACAAACACATGATTGTCAGAGGGATGGAGGGTGAGGGGAAGGAGAGGAATGGGGGAGGGGATTAAGAAATATAAGCTTCCAATTATAAAATAAGTCACAAGGATATAATATACAGCATAAGGATTGCAGTCAATAACATCATAAAAACTATGTATGGTGACAGATGGCTACTACACCTACTATGGTGAGCACTTTGTAAAGTGCACAAATGTTGAATCACTATGTTGTACACCGGAAACTAATATAATATTGTATGTCAACTATAATTTAAAATGAATTTTTAAAAATTAGGGCTAGTGGTGGAAGTTTCCTGGGAATTTAAGAAAGAAAATGTTCAATACACGTATGTAGAGATGAACTTTCTTTGTGGAACCCTGGATCAGGTATAAAAATAGTAAGCACCCAGTAAATGGATATTTATGACTACCACTATCGTTACTGTTATTAGGAATTATTAGGTTAATACAGGGGTTGGGAACCTATGGCTCGCGAGCCAGATGTGGATCTTTTGATGGCTGCATCTGGCTCATAGACAAATCTTTAATAAAAAAAATAATAACGTTAAAAATATAAAATATTCTCATGTGTTATAATCCGTTCATTTCCTACTGCTCATGTTCATGGTTGCAGGTGGCTGGGCCAATCACAGCTGTCCTCCGGGACAACACCAAATTTTTATTGGATAATGCATAACCTACACAGGTTGTTGTATGGCTCTCATGAAATTACATTTTAAAATATGTGGCGTTCATGGCTCTCTCAGCCAAAAAGTTTCCCGACCCCTGGGTTAATATAAATATATATCAGTTATAGAGAATAACTTTATAAAACCCCAATAATACTAATTTAAATGGGTAGTTGCTAAAGATAGTGGTAGATAGTGGTGACCACATGTCCAAGTTGACTGAGACAGTCTGGGTTGGCACTTGTTACTCAGATAAATTGTAATTGAAGTTTCTCTAATTCTCATGTGTCTTGATTTACATTATGGTGAATAATGTGATAACTTAGTTATAGGACAGGTTAAGAAATCTCCCATTGCACCCTCCTTTATTTTTACCAATTGATAACTTTTCCAAAGCAGTGCTATGAGGAGAGGTCCAAGGGCAAGAGCAGATTTTCCAGAACACAAACTTTGAGGCAGAGGTTTCCTCCCAGGCTCAACTTCTCCCTGATACGAGAAGAACGAGTATCCAGAAGGCAAACACAACTTTACCTATAACTGAGACAGAGGACAGGCAAATTTACCAAGAGTTAGTCCCTGGCATAGCAGGTTCACCAAGTACAGGGAAGAAAACCACACATCCTGGATCAATCCATGATTCTGAATCTCTTCTCACTTCCTTAAGTGTACTGAATCAGGGAACTGGTGATATAAACTTATATCAACCAGAATTCTAGTATAAGATATGAGAGAAGAATCTAAACACATCCCAGTAATAACAAGGAAACCCAAGAAGACCTCACCAAAACTCTATTGGGGCAAATTCCAACTTTGAATAGCATCTTGTTCTAGAATTATTAACCTCATAACAATAACAATAATAATAAAATAAGATGTGAAGGACTAAAATTTGAAAATAATTAACTACATATAACTCACCAACTTTTCTTTTAGATCTTTCCATTTATTTGAGAGAGGAGAGGTAGGAGAGAAAGAAGCATCAACTCCTTGTTCCACTTAGTTGTGTACTCACTGATTGCTTCTCGTACATGCCCTGACAGGGGATAGAACTTGTGACCTCCATGTACTGGGACAATGCTTTACCTACTGAGCCACCCAATCAGGTCTATAACTCTTCACTTTAAATAGTTTTACATTCTCAAGGAAATTCAAGAATACATGAAATCTGTGAAGCAAGAGATAAGATGAGAAGACAACCAAGTGAAATGAAAAAGTAAGGGGTTAGGAGGCATGAAAAAAAAAACTTAAAGCTATGTGAAAAATAGAAAACTAAATAAACAGAAATAAATTTAACATGTGCTTTAAAATGAACATAGAAGCAGTAAAAAATAGAATTAACCCTGTAGAAGTAAAAGCTGTTAAATTAAAAGGAGGACTAAGAAGATGTCTATAAATGGAAAGAAAAGGATGAGAAGATTAAATCAAGAGTGAGGATGATAGGAAGAAAATTAACAAAGGCTATCTAATCAAGGTATAACCAAGACAAATGTAATAGATTGAATAATAAAAAATATAAAAGGAAAAAGTTTTACTGAAATGAGAACATTATAATTACACAAATTAAAATACCTCACCATGAGTCAGACAAATTTAATAAAAAGAATATAAACCTAGCTTTGGTGAAGATGATATATTTTAAGAAAAAATAAATAATTGTAACATCATTAATACAGAAAAAAGTTATCTAAAAATTAGACTTTTTCCTTGACATTAAATGCTAGAAGACCATGGAGTGACAATATTGGAAAAAGGGTTCTGATGCAAGAGTTTACATTTAGCAACTAAAGAAATTCTCAGACATATACAAACCTATAATTATGCTATTTACACAGCTTATTTTTTCTTTAGGTTTACACCAAAACTGAATCAAAATAATGAGAAAATATAAAAATATATATTAAATGACTTCTAGTGACATAGAAAGCATTTATGCATAAAAGTAATTTAAATGATATGTCTTACTAAAAGTAGTATTTTACCAATACTTAACCTAATAAAATGGTTCCATCATAAATTCAATAAAACTGACAAATGGAATATTGAAGTTTTAAAGCAAATAAAAGTAGATTTTTTTCTCATTGTGTATATAATATATATATATATATTCATGTTTATTGTTTGCTCTTGGTTGTTAAAGTTAAATTCTAGATAAATTAAAATAACAAAACTTTAAATTATTAAAAATAAATGAAGTCAACATGGCAAAATACTGATAAAAAATGAAAAATCAAAGGGATAGCCAAAGAAGTATAAAACAGGGTAACAGAATTAAAAGCAAATATAGTTATGACAATAATGATTAAACTATCATTTAAAAATATAACACCCCAAATGGGACAAAATTCTAACATTAGAGTTCATAAAATCTGAAGTGAAATAAACATAACAGTTTGAGAAATGTTAACATAATCAGATGAATAAAGATATATACAGCTACTGCAAACTGAAATATGACAGATAATATTTATATCAGATGACATAAAATTTTATTCAAAACACTTTTAAGGGACAAATTGGATTATTTTGTATTAATAAAGAGTACATTACTCAATAAGAATATTTTGTTAGTATTAATATGCTAAGTAATATATAAGAAGAATTCTTGATGGGAGCAAATAGACAAAAATAAATAAGAATGTAAGCAATTCAGATTATATAATCTTAAATATTTCTATAATCAATAATCTATTAACAGAAAATACACTACTTTTTCAAGTGCCAGATAAAAAACTGACTTTATAGCACGTGACAAAGAAAACCTTAATTTCTTTTATTATTATTATTTATTTATTTTAGAGAGGAGAGAGAGAAAGAGAGAGAAGGGGGAGAGGAGCAGGAAACATCATTTTCTATATGTACCTTGATCAGGCAAGCCAGGGGTTTCAAACCAGCGACCTCAGCATGCCAGGTCAACACTTTATCCACTGCACCATCACAGGTCAGGCAAAAACTTTAATTTCTAACAGAAGAAATGATATCTGGCATTCCTTAACTACAGCAAAATGAAACCTAAATTAATAACAATGCAAAAACAAGTCAAAATGCACAAACTGTTCTTTTTAACCTAAAATTCCATACAAGTCAAACTATAAACCACAATGAGAAAGGCAAAATGAAGATATTTTCAAACACATGAGAACAAAAGGAGCACCCAAAGGAGTCACATGAGGACCTTGTCCAGTAAACTGAGAGTTAACAATGCGAAAGAAGACAGCTTGAAATCCAAGGAGACCAATAAAGGGAAATCCAGAATGACTGTTGGACAACAGGCCTTGAAAGCAATTATTCTAAATTAGAACAGTTGGCTCCAAATAAACAGGAAATTATAAACCCCAAATATTTTGATTTAGCCTTGTTTAAAATTACTGGTGAAATCGTATGTCATGAGGCAAAATGGTATTTAAGCTAGAACCATGAAAGCCAAAAAGATTGTTGACACAACCCTTTGTTTTAAAGATGACGGAGAAGGTTGAAAAATGTACATAAAGGAACAAAGAGCCGTAGCCAAGCGGGTGAAGTTTCTATATAATTGAATTTATACTTATTTGTATCTTATCATCACAGAATTTAGTTTTTATCTCGTCTGTTTACCAAGAGGAAAAAAGGGTTTCCAATGATTTTCAAATACTTATCCCTCGTGGACTGTAACCTGTGACCATAGGATCGTGTATGCTTGTTATTGGAAAATGCACTTGTTGGAATGTTTTGTCCTTAAAAATTGAATTTGCCCCCCAATCTTGTGATAATTAATCCACCAACTATGACCTCATGGATCTGGTTATTTTTAATTTAACTAGTTTATAAACTAGATTGTCTTGCAAGTTAGGAAACATGTTTTAAGATTTTCTTTTAAGACATTTGGAAATAAATCTTATAGCAGATTCATTTTTAAAATACAAACCAAAATCATTCACAGCTTCAAAAAATTTACTGTTGAAAAAAACAGGTGTGGATTCCAAGCAAAAGACAAAATAAGTAAGGACCTGGATAATATTAGTGCATGGCAAATAAAGCATATTTCTTTTCCTTCACTGCCCCTCCCCCAAAAGAATGGCAAGTAGAAATTCAATAAAAAATACAACTGAATAAAAAAGTCATGGTCCAATTTTAAAGCAAAATTAATGTGAACTAATTACAAACATTCAATGGAATGCAAGAAAAGGTCAAACTTTGGACTTAGATATTTGCTATTTGATGAAATAGACATAACTTTGAACCATTAGAGAGGAAAATAAAATATTAGCACACTACTTGGCTCCATGGTGAACAATATTTACGTAGTCATAATATTAACAGCATAAATCTTAGGCTCAAATTATGGGATAAGATCATTAAGAAATCACTTAAATTAAATGTAGTTATAGATCAAAATTTGACAATAAAATTTTTTTAAATATAACTGATAGAGCGTGGGAAATGGGAAGAAAACCAGGGGCTATCACTATGTCCATTCCAATACAAGAGTCAAAAATTCCAAGTTTAAGTATAATGTTTAAAGGTATAATGCAAACCAATAAAACAATAAAAGGAACCATAAAAAATGGAAATAAAGTCTTTAGTCCTATATTTAGTTTCTGTAGTATGATGACCAGTGACCCTTACTTATAGTAAGGCAAAGCCTACTGGTTGAAAAGCCCCATCCCTACCTACAGAGCTCCCAGTCATCCTTTCTAACCTCATTCATAGGTATCCATAAACAACTGAGGACCACTAGAGACTGGAGAAAAATCTGCAACATCAAAGAGAAACATGGATGAACTACAGAGAAATGAAGAAATCTAGATGAATTAGGGAAAGTTAACCTTAATTAGCATCTTTTGAGAGAGCCAAACAAATAATTTATTCTTAAAATAAAAAGTATCTGAAAAATTCCAATAAAAAAAGACCTTTTAGAGTCTGACAAGGTGAATATTAAAATAAAATAATTTAAAGTTAAAGGTTGAAGCAGAATAAATTTCCAGAAAGCAGAACTAAAAGATCAAAATGCAGAAAATATAGAAAAGGGAAGATAAGATGCATAAATGTTCAATCAAGATGCACAGAAAATCAATCTAGAAGAGGAGAGCAAGAAACTCAAAAAAGAGGAACTTATAAAAAAATAATATTACTAAATTTCTCAGAGCTAAAAGGCAACAAACATGTCATAAAAATATGATTCACCAAGTTCCAAGTAATATAAAACAGGAAGGTCTATACATTAAGCATGTCATTGTGCATTTTCAAAATACCAAGGTTAAAGACAATATTCAGATACTTGCAGAGAGAAATTAAAAGGATTGTCTAACAAAGAGAAAAGATATTTGACGCCAGGAATATTTCCCTTTGAGAAGCAAGGGGTCATGACACTGAAGAACCACCAAGAAAAAAATACAATGATCCTATAATATTGGCTCTGTGTAAACAAAACTTATATAGAAGTAGCTTAATCTGAAGTGTGGGGGTTTCAGTAAAGCATAGAAGGTAATGGTGCTTACAGAGCAGAATGCAATTATCAGCCTTGACAATTTCAAAGTATATATAGTGAAGAGAACTCTAGAGATGGAATGTAAAGGGATATGATGGGAAGGATAAAGGTAATAACATCCTGTTTCTAAAAACATGGGAGTCGAGAAGCACTGTCAATAATAGATGAAACAAGAAGCACAGACTAAAGTAAAATAAAGGAATTAAAAATTGTGATATTAGTCTATTGTCAGGAGAGAGAAGGGGAAGATACAGTTAGTATAAAAGAACCAAATCTATAGCTCACAGCAGGAAGTCAAAAGATCATGTCTAATGCTGGTAAGTAAAGAAACAAAGATATAAATATACCCAGTGGTGGGATTCAAATAATTTAACAACCGGTTCTCTGCCCTAATGACAGTTTTAAGTATAAAAAAATGATCTATAGAAGATAGTTTATTATTTCATGCATTTAATACTTAAATATGAACAATAAAAGAGGTACACAAAACTAGATTATAAGAGTTTTAAAATATTAATGAAAAAATATTAAATAATACCTGACAAAAACAATAAAACTGTTATTTAAGATATTTCCATATTGCTTCTTGATTGGCGTCCTCACTTGCATTTTTTTTCACCTATGGACAGAATGAACATTACTACGGGTGCTTAGAATATGCTGTTGTGCAGGTGAACGTTAAAAAAGAGTAAGGAATATAAATTTGTGATTTCTACATTGGGCGGCTGCCCAGGCGCCCACCTTAGAAAGAACCCTGATTACAAGTGCCATTTTAACAACCAGTTCACCGAACTCAACAAAAAATTAAGTATCGGTTCTGCCAAACCCGTGTGAACTGGTTGAATCCCATCACTGAGTATATAGCATTTAGAGAAATGGAGGTAACATGAAAGAAATTAAAATAGTTGCCTCTGTAGAGCAGGACAAAAAACAGGGAAGTGTGGCTTATCTAGGCTGGGTTTTTTTAATCCAATATATAATATTCTATTTTGATATATCAAGGAACATTGATATAATAAGTATTTATGTTTAAGGAAATCATTCAAAAGAACAGGCTACCTATTTGCCAAATAAGATAGATAAAAGAATGACTAGAAGAAAATAGGCAAAAGAGTTTCTGTGGTTCATAGAGAAATGAGAATAACTACCAGTGAGAGAGGAAAGACCTGGGCATCAGGTGGAATCCTCAGAAAGCATAATGGGCTCAATTAGTCCTCTGCAAATAGCATCTCTGAACCCAACCTAACAAATCCTTAAGAGGCTCACAATGATCCAACTAAGTCCAAGTAACTTAACTCTGCAAAAACAAAATTGAACTCTATTTAAAGAAATACCACAAAAATTCAGCCACCAATAATGAAAAGTTCAATAATTTCATCATCCAATCAAAAATTGCTGTGCATGCAAAGAATGAGTGGAATATGACATAATCAAGAGAAAAATCAATTAATAGAAAAGAACCCCAAATGACAGAAATTTTGCAATTAGGCTGAGGGGATAAAATATGCTGCATTTGTTCAAGAAGGCAGAGGAAAGCTTGACCATCATGTGAAGAAAAACAGGAGATAAAGAAAAGACATAAATAGAACGTCTGGAGATTAGAACTATAGTAATAAAGACATAGTAGTAGTATTGACATGAGGCTAAACATATATAGAAATGAAACAGAAAAGAGCCCAGGTATGTAGATGTTCATGTATAAAGTCAACTGATTTTCAACAAAGATTTCAGGCTATTCAAAGGGCAAAGGATAGTCTTTTCATTAATAGTGCTGAAATGATTAGACAATGATATGTAAAACAACTTTGATCTTTACCACCATACACAGAAATCAACTTAAATGAATCATAAACCCAAATGTGAGAGTCAAAATCATACAACTTTCTTTGTGGGCTTAGATCAGGCAAAAATTTCTTTTCTCTTGTCCTCATTTTCTACGACTCTTTCCCTCACTCGGTCTACTCTAGGCACGCTGACCTTGCTCTTCCTCAGTTTCCCAGGGATTTTCTACTTCAGGGTCTGTGTGCTTGCTGTTTCCTCAGGCAAAGATTTCTTTTGATGCAACACACACACACACACACACACACACAAAAAGAAAGAAACAAACAAACAACCACAGTCCATAAAAGAAAAAAAACTAATAAATTGTCATCAAAATTAAAGATTTGTGTTCCTTGAAATAATGTTAAGGAGGCCCTGGCCAGTTGGCTCAGCGGTAGAGTGTCGGCCTGGCGTGCAGGGGACCCGGGTTCGATTCCTGGCCAGGGCACATAGGAGAGGCGCCCATTTGCTTCTCCACCCCCCCTCCTTCCTCTCTGTCTCTCTCTTCCCCTCCCGCAGCCAAGGCTCCATTGGAGCAAGGATGGCCCAGGCGCTGGGGATGGCTCCTTGGCCTCTGCCCCAGGCGCTAGAGTGGCTCTGGTCAAGGCAGAGTGACGCCCCGGAGGGGCAGAGCATCGCCCCTTGGTGGGCAGAGCATCGCCCCTGGTGGGCGTGCCGGGTGGGTCCCGGTTGGGCGCAGGCGGGAGTCTGTCTGACTGTCTCTCCCCGTTTCCAGCTTCAGGAAAATACAAAAAAAAAAAAAAAAAAAAAAAAGAAAGAAAGAATGTTAAGGAAATGAAATGACAAACCATAGATGAAGAAAAAAATATTGGCAAAATATATGTTATAGGTTGGAGACATATTTGGAATATCCAAGTAACTCCTAAGATTCAATAATATGAAGACAACCTAATAAAAATATGCCAATAAAAATTTTGAATAGACACTTCACCAAAGAAAACACATGACAAATAGACACATGAAAAGATGTTCAACATCATTTATCATTAAGAAAATGCAAAGTAAGACCATTAAGATACTCCTATACACACTAGACTATATAAAATAAGTAAGTCTATCACATCAACTGTTAGCAAAGATGTGGAACGATGGAAGTTCTCATATATTTCTTCTCTGAGTGTCAAATGTATAGAGACTTTGGAAAATTTTTGGCAGTTTATTTTAAAGTTAAGCATTTACTTACCATATGACCCAGAAATTCAAAGCCTGGTGTCTGTTCAAAAGAAATGAAGACATATGTCCACACAAAAACTTGGACAAGAATGTTCATAGCAGGTTTCCTCATAATGGTCAAACACTGGAAACAATGCAACTGTCCATCAACTGATGAATGGATAAACAAGTTGTGGCTTAACCGTGTATTGGAATGCTAGTCAGCAATAAAAATAAGTGAACTACTAATATACACAGTAGCTTGAATGAGTCTCAAAGTCATTATGCAGAGTAAGAGAAGGCAGACACAAAGGACTATATACTATGTAATTCCTTTTCTATGAAATTTTAGAACAGAAAAAAATAAAAGGTACAGAAAGCAGATGACAGTTGCCAGGAATGGGGGATGTAGGAGGGACTAGTTTGCCAAGGGGCCCAGGCAGAGGCAGATAAGGTTGGTTGAGGCCCCTGACGCAGAAGAAAATATTGGGCCCCTTAAAAAAAAAAGAAAGAGACAGGGAAAATAAAAATACATGTTAATCATATTTTTAAATAAATAAAAAATATTATGTACTATTAATGTTAAAATCGCACACACGAAACCAAACTTGGTGTCATTAGAAAAAAAGTGCCAAGTTGGGGTTTTGCGAGGCCTCTCAGAAGTCGGGGCCCAGGGTGCACACCCGGGTGCCCACCGTTTAATCCACCTCTGGCCCCAGGGCACTTTATGGAGTGATGGAACATTCTCTCTCCTGACCACACTAGCAGCTGTATGACTATACACATTTGTGAAAACTGATCATACTGTACACTTAAAATTAGCAAATTTTACTCGGTGTAAATTATATCTCAACAAAATCAGTTCTAAAAGAATAAAAAGTGAATGTCTCTAGAAGCAAGCCTGGGGGTTGTAGAACTTATTATCACTTGAATTTCTATGCCTTTATTTCCATAGGCATGTATGACATTGATTTAAAAAATTTTTAATGGGAAAGAAAATTTAGTTTTTTCCAGATTAACTTAAATCACACCTTAATGTGGTCAATCTGATATGTGTTCTATTTCAAGAATAAAATAAATAAATTTAAATTTATGAGAGAAACCTACAAACAAAGTACTATGAAAGTCCCAATCACCAGGGCAAAAACAATCTATAGGAAAAACTTCCTGAGCTCCATGAGAGAAGTCTGGACAAATGTCAAGATGTGCAATTACAATAAAAATCACAAAAATTAAAAAAATTTTGCAATCTAATCCCAAAGTTCTTCTGGGGGGAAAAAATGAGAGAATCATCAAGAATTGCCTGTATAAATAATTTCTGCCTCACAGAGCAAGGATGCTATGTATTTTTAAAATGATTCAGCTCCTCGTGGTTGAATATCATGCCCATGTTTGGTGGCTTTGTGTATGTTTACAGCAAACCCTAGCTAAGTGATCTTGGTTTACAGTAGATTCTTAGGAGGCAATACTGACTTCATACTGAGCTAGAATCTTCCAAATTCATTCTCTCAAGACAACATGAGATGTAGATAAACTGCCCTTACTTAATGGGCTCGAATTTTAAATATTTAGTTGCAAACTAGATGACTGCAGAAGGTCAACTTATATGTTCTGGAAGATAAGGAAGGCCTTGTTTGGACAAACTTAGGATGCGCAAATTTGTTTGTCAATATTCCCCAGATATCCTACAAATAATGGGACTTTAAGAGCTTATGAATCAACCTGAACAGCTTGCTGATGATCATTTGACAGACTGTGTGGGAAATTGAGTTTACTCCAAATTTATGAACTGATGGAGCTATTCCTTATAATGATTAACAATGAGTCATAGAAGAAACCAAGGGTCATTCTCAGGCACATGTGCCTAATGTCAGGTGTGGAGAGAGTGAGAACAGTTGTAGAAGAGGTAAAGGTCTCATGACAGTCTGTTAGCTAATTTTCATTTTTAAAGTGAAGACACAGACTGGAAAATTTTTAAGGCAAACTTAGTACCTAAAACATCCTCAAAATGGGTGCTTTGTGAAAAGCTTGGGTCACAATTCCCAGGAGATTATTATTAATATAAGAAAGCAATAACTCAGAGGAAGCTGTAATAATATCACAATATGTTTACTTAATTCCGGGACTCGGAATAGAATGTAAGTGCAGGGAGCACAGGGTAGCGCACACATTGCTCTGATAATTGATGTTTCTACCTGAAAAACACATCATATACACATTCCAAGGCCCAGATGTGGAACACTTAGAAAAGGATATAAAAAGTAACTGAAGCAAATGTTAAGAGTAGATGGTTAAATAAAAAAGACAGAGAATCAGTTTTCCAAAAGTGATTTCTGTAATGCAGTCAGTGTTGATCAGGTTAAAAAAGGTAATTAATAAAATGAATAATATTTACTTAGTGTTCATTCAACAATTATTTGTCCAAGAGATACTAATTGGCCATCTACCATGGTCAGAGATTGTACTAAGCACCTTAAAAGGATGATTTCATTATAACATCACAAGAATTAGAGGTAAGTATTGCTATTTTCCGTATTTTATAGATAAGGAAACCAAACATAGAGTGTAAAATTTTGTCCAAGTTCACACAACAAATTAAGTGTGGACTCGGGATTCAAACCTAGGTTTTCTGGTACTAAGAACAAAAGTATTGAATGCTAAATTAAAAAAAGAAAAAAAATCAGCTGAAGTCCATACTATGCAGTGAATAAATATTTTAAAAATTTGAATAAACGTGGTATAAATATTTATATTTTAACTGTTTTTAACCAAAAATAGTTTTATTTTAAAACTTTCTGTTAATAAGCCTTCTGGGTTAATTCTGCCTGTAGTAAGACCAGAAAATGATCCAATGTTCCTTCTCCTCTTTTTTACAAAGAGATATAATTTAAAAATATTAATTTGACCATAATTATTAAGTAACTCTGTCTGCATTTCTGTACTTATCAAGCACATAATGTTTAACTCTAAAATCAGTCACTATAGAGAACATATATCTATGTACAGTAGTTTATAATTAAAATAAAAGAAGACTAATATATATAAAACCATTAGAAATGACATTGGGAATAACTGTCCAAATGCCTTTGCTTAAACAATTGATGAAATAAAACTTAATACAATAGCCCTTTATGTAAAACAGTGATTCTCAAAGTGTGGTCCAAGAAAACCTGGGTATCCCCAGCATTCTTTCATGGGGTCTTCAAGGTCATCTTCACCGCTGTCTTCATTTGGTGTGTTACTCTCATTCTGTCATGAGTGTATATAGGTGTTTTCTGCTTACTATGTGCTTAGCATGTAAACTCCTAACTTTTCCAATTTGCACAAAATAGTAAATGTCAGGGAAGCAGAGCTAGGTGGCCTGGAACTATGGAACAGGCTTTCAAAGTTCCTGAAGACGGTCTCTGCATCGCTTGCTAGCCTTTTGGCTAAGGTCAAGTGTAAAACGGTCCCTGCACACTCCCGTATGCAGACTCTTAAAAATCTGTGAGAGTGAACACACCAATCTTCTACAGCAGTGTCTCTCCAGTTTGAGCACATGCACCAGAGTCTCCAAGAGATCTTATTAAAATGCAAATTACTGGGCCCCACCCCCAGATATTCTGATTCAGAATAGGCCTGGGGTGCGTGCTGAGAATCACTGTTTCCAGCTGTAGACCAGCCAAACTCTGACCCCGGTCCAACTGGCTGGGCTTCCGAGTGTGTGACCTACACTAACCTTTTCAACTTCCCGTGGTTTGTCCTCATCCATTGCTCTTCAAGAACTCTCTACCCGGGTAAAACTGCTCTCCGATAAGTACTCATGGAAAAGCTTTCGAAACGTTTGGCATTAAAGGTTTTTTCTAGAGGTCCATGCATTAGACGTGTCAGTTGGAAATTTTAGTCTCAAAATGATCACTGGGAACTGCAAAGTTATGCAGGTGAAACTCTCAGAGCTCCAGCCAGTGTCTGTCTGGGAGCCACACTCAGTACTGTTTGAGTCAGTAAAAGAGGTCAGGGTTCAAATAAAAATATTATTTATAATTGTTAAGAATATGCTTTTTGCGATACTCTGACGTGTGTGCTGCACCCCCAAGAATTCCATGGGGCACAGAAGTCTTTGAGGACCCGTTGTCCTAACAGAAAGCTTGCCAACGTCCGGACAGAATTAGGAAGTCCTCCCTGAGCTGCCCTCAAGCCATGAGCACACACAAAAGAGGGCTTCATCTGAAATCCTAAGCAAATAAAAGTCAAGTGAGGAAAGTGGAACATTACATTTTAGAATTGGCAAGTAGCAGCACTTTGCAACCTTGAAGATATTATTTCACTAAGAGTTGGAATGCCACAAAACTGCAAATTTGACAACTAAATGCTCCCCAAAGGTAAAGTCTACTTAGAAAAAGATCTGAAATGCAGTTATTTAGCCTAATAGGCATTAAAGTCATAGGTGACAAAATCCTGGAGGAAAAGTAATCTGTAGAAGAGAGGGAACAGAGGGAATTCATGGGGGGGGGGGGGCGGCACGTGGGAGGTTACATTTTAACACTCCTTAGATGGGCTGAGTTGTAGAGCCATTTTTCTTGTGTCCCTTCTTAAGTATTTAGCATTTCCATCAAGAGCTCTTCCCTAAACAATTTCAGGCTTCTGTGAAGCTGTTAGCACATGCAATGACATTTTACCTGTTCTCTTTATATTTCTCTTTTGTCAGATCTGAAATTCTCAGTTATTTCTAAACCAAGAACTTCAGAAAGATTCCAAAGCCACTTGTGCCTTGTCCATTCAATTCATCCAAGTTAATTTAACAGAAGACCGTAGGGTGCCTGTTCCACTGACATACCACATTATATGCTTTAGCGGGGTGGGCGGCAAAGAGATGAGTCTGAGATGGATTTGCACCCCCAAAGTCTTATATATGGTCTGGTTGAAAAAATAAGTTGCCCACAATTTGTTACGATGGAATAGAGGTGACAGTGATGATTGGGGCAGAGGGGCAAATACAATCAATGCACAATGAGAGTTGAGTGGTGGGGGTGGCAGTGAGGAGAGTCTGTAGGGCAAAGGGGCTATTTAAACTGAGCTTTGAGAAATAGAATTTGGACGTGTAGACCTTGTAGAGCAGTGGTCCCCATTCTTTTTTGGGCCACGGACCGGTTTAATGTCAGAAAGTATTTTCACGGACCGGCCTTTAGGGTGGGACAGATAAATGTATCATGTGACCGAGACAAGCATCAAGAGTGAGTCTTAGACGGATGTAACAGAGGGAATCTGGTCATTTTAAAAAAATAAAACATCGTTCAGACTTAAATATAAATAAAACGAAAATAATGTAAGTTATTTATTCTTTCTCTGCGGACCGGTACCAAATGGCCCACAGACCAGTACCAGTTAGCGGCTCGGGGGTTGGGGACCACTGTTGTAGAGGGCAGCTTTATTAAATATGCATGACAGTATGTATATGCAAAGCAAGCAAGGCCCAATGACAAAGAATCAATCCCTCCACAAGTCAGCATCTCATTCACACAGCAGTCCCCCCAAATAAATATCTTTTTGGAGCTCCAATAACATCTTTGCCTAGAAATATTTTAGAAGTTTTCTTTTTTTTTTCTTCCCTGGATGTTCATTTTCCTAGTGTGAAATCCAATGCTCCAGAGTACACATTCACGTTTGTATCTTGTCTGGAGTAAATTCTTGAGAAGCGCCACGCTGAGATTTATATTATTTGTATACAAATGATGCATTAGAGACAGGAAAGATCTCACAAATCTGGCTGCATCCAGACTCTCTTTGGAGAAATAACAGAGAAATCATCTCAGTGTAAATTTCATATGCTCAGGTCTGTCCCAAGGATGCATTTCCAGTTGAATGATATGAACTTCTCTGCCATGGAAGAAAAACACTTGTATTCAAAAGAGAAGGACAGATTTAAAGAAGAAGGAGGAGGAGAAAGAAGAAGGGAGGAGAGAAAGAAGAGGAAGAAAAAAGGGGAGAAAAAAAGCCCAAATGCAGCAAAATAAAGCAGGAGGAATTCTTGGATATGAAGAGGGGCAAGGGGAGAGAAAGAGAAGGGGAGATAAGGTTGGGTGGCAAGAATCCTTTTTTAAAAATAATGAAAATCCTTCTGCCTATCCCTACAGGAAAGTGCCAGGGACTCTCCTGGGGAGGTTGCTCCCCATGGGCACACCCATTATCACAGGATTCCAAACCATCTGTCTGGCCCAGCCTTCGGCATTCCTGTCCTTGTGGGATAGAAGAAAGACAGACAGAATGCATGGGCTGGAGGAGGCAATGCATGCCAGAGAGGCCTGCAAGGACAGGAGGAAACAGAACACGCCGCCCCAAGAGCCAGACACCTGTGTAAACTGCAGGAAGCTGAGAGGAGCCGAGCTGATGGAGACACCACATGCATGCGGCTGGAGGAGGCGGTCACATGGAGACAAAGGCAGGCACACATGCATGCACGCGTGCATGTGCACACACACAGTCATTCAAGGAAATGAACAGAGGCAGACTGATGTGGAAAGGGGCAGAGAAACATTGAGAGGGAAAAAGCATTCTGAAGACATGGAAAATTACCCCCAAAAAAGGGTATATAAAGAAATATGACTATTTTTAAATGTCCTTGTACTGCATTTTGGTAGAAATTTATTTGCTACATCAAAAAAGTATAAACAGTACCTTCCGTAGGGTTGGTTGAGCTTAAGAATTTATCAAATGTCTAGACAGATGAGAACTCACATTAAAAAACACCTATAGGTACTTTTTAAAATCCATATATCCAGGCCCCACCCCAGACCTACCAAATTGCCATTGCCAAGCATGGGCTAAGGGATGGGGGATACCAATGCCTATTCCTGCTTAAAGAGCCCCTGAGAGGTGGGGAGTGATTTCATCCATTTAAAGGAGCATAGAGCCTGTCTCTGGGAAATAAAGCTGTTTCTCAGCTCTG